>NC_136065.1:2133804630-2133945404 GCF_964261635.1 Lissotriton helveticus | reverse complement strand
GTACAAGGCATATAATACAAACAGTATTATAAAGTAGTACTGTAAAAGCATGATATGGTTTCTAAGCCATTAGTTGTTTTAAATAGATAAAATGCATAAAATACATACAATGATAAAAGAGATGGCTAAAAGTACTCAACTGGTGCTTCTAAAATACGCCTACCCCGATGTACCTGACCTAAGCCTAGCACAAGGGAAGAAATAAGTTTTTAGGAGTAGTTTTAATTTAGTATTCTTTGCCTAGAATCTGGCAAGAGTCTAATCAAGAATTCTTTAAGGGTCTAATCAGCTCCGTACCTTGGTTTATAATGAAGGAGGTCTTGTATCTCTCTCTCAGGACTCGATTTCCCAGATACCCGCAAGGGTAAGCTGGAAACACTGGAGCTGGATTTCTCGGCGAGAGAAGAAACAGCGTCTCTCAGTGCGTCTGCTGGAGGGTCGGCTTCGTTCGGCACTTGCTGCTGCAGGGCGTCGGGCAAGTAGTTAGTCGATCTGCTCCAAGAACCACCATGTGTTAGTTTGGGCAAATGTAGGCATATTTATACCATGAAGGTGCCGAGTTTGACGCATGATTGAACATAATAACGTCACTCAAAGGTTCAATTCCCAGAATACTCCAGGATTTCTTGGATAACTTAATATTCAAGCAGGGGGAAGATCCTAGCTGCTGAAGGTGGGTTTTCCAAGAAATCGTTGTGAATTCTCGGAACTTAGTGGAAGTAGCCTTGCCGTATTTGGGCTGTAAGGCTCAGGCCAAATATGGTAATGATTTCTATGCCTATATAAGGATAGGGTAAAGTATACCTATATAAGGGCATGAATCGGGAAAAGTTACACTAGGGTCCTAGATTCGTTTACAACAAAATTATTGAGTGTCACTTACTGTGCTGTTGTGTATCGATTTAGATTCGGTATGAATTTTCCCTATTCATGCCCTTATATAGATACAATTCACATTGCCCTTATATAGGCATAGAAATCAAGCCCTTATTTAGGCATAGCCCATGCTACCCAAATACAGGCATGGCTACTTCCATCAGTTCATCAACGTCACAACGAGTTCTTGGAAAACCAGACTCTTAAGCAGAAGCGACATCCCCCAGCCTGGATATTGATTTCTCCAAGAACTCATTTATTATGCATGAACATCTATTCCTTGTGGGTTCATTGATGACGTTCTCATGCCCGACTTTTACGTCAATTCTGGCATTCCTAAACACCTTCAAGGAATAAATATACCTTCACTTGCTATGGCAAAGCACGGTGTGGTTCGGTGCAGTTCAACTACCAATTTGCACGGCGCGGTTCGCCACAGCAAGTCCCGAAGGAAGCCGACTCTCCAGTCGACGCACTGACCAGAAGCGGTCCTCCTTGCTGAGAATCCAGCTCCAGTGTTTCTGACTCCCCTTGCAGGGTGTTAGAGATCGAGTCCCGGGAAAGAGATACAAACCTCTGTCATTCTAAGGTATGGAGCTGATTAGAACCTAGACAAACCTTTGGCAATTCTTGGCACAACTAAACTAGACAATAGCTAAATCAGCACCTACTTCTTCACTCGTTCTAGACTTAGGTTAGGTACACTGGGATAGGATAATTTTAGAAGCACCAGTTGAGTATTTTAGCCTGTGTTATTTATGTATGTATTTAATGAATATGTGAGAGCCGCAAAAACATGCTATTACAATATTATTTTATATTACTGCTAACGCTGTACATATTCTATTTCGCATTCTGTCTTACGATTGTAGCAGTTCATTTCTCTTGCATGAGAAATAAGACTGTTCAATAAACCCTTTTATTGACACGCCCGTCTCACTATTTCTGTGCAACTCTGTAGAAACGAAGCATGCACGATTGAGTGAGTGAAATAGTTATCTATTGTTTCCACGACTCTGAAGATATTGTTCCGACTCTAAGGGAAACAAAGTTGTCATGTTTATGTGGTTGTCAGAGACTAATCCCTTCTTGTTTATTCGAGAAGTTTCTAGTGACCTCTGAGCTAACTGGCACACACACAATTAAGTTTAATGTACTCGACAGAGACATACTGACATCAGTCGCATGTCAAATCTATAGTGTATGTTATTCCAATCCGCGCGGAGCCTATCAGGGATATAGGAACTACACTACAGTGCCGTACCATCTGAGTTTCGATCACCGTCTCACCCCTGGAGTAAGATTTAACTGCTAGCACCCACTTCCTAGAGATAAGCAAGGGCCCAACACCGCCGCTCTGGCACCAGAAGTGGAGAAAGGGTGGGTTCTGCTGGATTTGATACTCTGAGGGAGGTTCTATAGAAGGCTTGGTATCCCTTCTTGTACTCACTGCCGCTCCGGCACCAGAAGTGGAGAAAGGGTGGACTGCTTGCTTGCATTTTTTGGAGGATTAGCGAGAAGGACGGCGCTTTGCCCGTGAGCCTACCTGACTCTGACGCCGCAGCTCGCCTCGCGGGTGCCGCTTCGTGGGTGCCGCTTCGCGGGTGCCGCTTCATGTCTGGGGTCTCTGGAGGGCCGCTGTTGGGGCCGCTGAGCCAGGGACCGCGGGGGTGAGTGTGCAGGCTGCTGGAGCATCGCGGGGACTCAGTCATCCAGGAGTCCCTGCGCGAGCCTGCACACCTGGGCGAACTTGATCGATTGGCCCCGCCTACCCACCACTACCACAGGCTCAAAATCATCAGCCCTGCATTACTGTTTGGGACACCGCTTGCTTGCATTTTTTGGAGGATTAGCAAGAAGGACGACGCTTTACCCGTGAGCCTACCTGACTCTGATGCCGCTGCTCGCCGCACTTCGCGTCTGGGGTCTCTGGTGGGTTTGGAGGGCCGCTGTAGGGGCCACTGAGCCCAGGACTGAGGGGGTGAGTGTGCAGGCTGCTGGAGCATCGCGGGGACTCAGTCATCCAGGAGTCCCTGCGCGAGCCTGCACACCTGGGCAAACTTGATCGATTGGCCCGCCTTCTCATTATCATCAATATTAACGACTAGTCAGCGCTGCGCGGGAGCGCGCGGGAGTGCGCCAGGCTAAGCCCGGGCAAAGGGCGGGCCCTCTGTGGCCCTCAGAGGCCTGAGGAGACTGGACTGGGCCTATACCCTTACGTGTTGCCTAGGATTGTTTGTGTTCATTCTCTGGTCGCCCATTTGTCATGGCTGCGACACCTGATAAATCCACACTTGGAAGCGTAGTTGGGACTACCATGGGTACCGTAGAAAACTATTTTACCAAGGTTGTTACAGACCTAGAAAGGGAGAGTGTTTTGGCTGAGCGTAGGGCGGAGCGGCGTCGCTCCATCGAACATTTGAAAAGTAGAGCTCTTTTGGATAGTTTGCACCAAACTATCTTATCAGATGCAACTACCCAAATTGATAATGAGGACACCTTATCCACCGATAATGTCCCTATACTCTTGCGTGACACGCCCCCCTCACCAGCCTCCCCCACTACCTTATATACGAACATTTTATCCCTTTCCAGTAACTCTATCATAGGTACAGATGTGATAGATGAGCCACCCGCACCTACCCCTGGGACCGTTAGGAAAAATAAGGTTAGGAAACCAGCTATGCCTAAAGTCTATGGTCCGCCACCAAACAAGAGAAGGAAGAGGGGTGGTGAGCCGCAAAGAAGTAAGATTAGCCAATCTGACTTTGGTAAGACCACTAAGGCGAATGCAACAATTTCATCTACCTTAAAGGCCACTGCACCAAATGTCCAAACTCCAATGGCCCCTACGGACACAGTACCAATTTCTAACTCCCCCGTACTGACTGTATTAACCCCATCAGGTTTCGCCACCCCTCTACATTGTCCACCTAAGGAAGCAGTGTCTGCTTTCCCTCTTGAAAGTTTCGAACATCTAATTAGGTCATTTGTTTTACCTATCCTAGAGAGAATGAAGAGGATGGAGCAAAGGTTGGGGGATCTAGAACTGGCTACCAGTATCAATGCTGGATCACTTGAGGGTCCTGTGAAGTCAGCCACACCCCCGTAGTAGCATTGTCATCTCCCACTCCTTTGTTGAGTCGGGTATAAATAAAATTAGCAAGCCTCCCAATCCAAAAAAACAGAGGGCAATACCCCTAAATCGGTTCAACAAGCACTTCCATATGCTGTCAGCGAAGCTCCAAAGGCAGGGAATAATTATTTTGTGGGAAATAAGGATAAGGAAAAGGAGAGAGGAACTGCTAGTCCGCCTAGGGCAGAGAAGCGCAGGGGGCGACAAGTTGAATTACCCCCCGAAGCGGTTCCTTTTGTGGTTGTCCTCACGGGTGTTTCGGAGTTAGAGGTTGGTAGGAGGGAAGGGTTTTCCCAGCTAAAAAATAAAACTATGCATTGGCTTCGTCAAAATCGACCACTTCCCTCTTATATTAATGGAGAGATTCTGCATGTCCGGCGACTTCCGTGGCTGGGAAGTAGTGTGAAAAACATAAAGGGAGATCTAATTGTCATCAACTTTAAAGATCCCGGGGCTGTTAGATACATACTAGATTGGACTCCAGGGAACGTTGGTAACTCCATCGTTCCTTGTGATCTGACTTATTTCTATCCGAGACCCCTAGTGAACCCTACATTCCATCCTGGGTTATTAACATGCCCACAGATTAAACCATCTATACCATTTAACAACCGGTATATGATGCAGGCACCTACTCTTATGACTGCTAAAAATGCATTTGGGTGGGAAACCGTACCTTTCAGGAGCCATAGAAATGGAATTAGGAGGATGGCCATTTGCTAGGAAATGGGAGGATGGACAATCTGTTACCATTCAACCCGTTGGAAGTCACAAATAGGTTTGATGCCTTTTCAGGATTTGACAAATGCGATTGACAAACGGGAGTCCCCATTAATATGCGACCCGCAAATGAGAACCTAGATGCAAATGTTAAACCCAGTCCCCTAGCGCAAGTCCTGGCATTAGAACAAACTACTCAACCCATTATTGTTTTTTCTCCTGATGACTACCCACCACTGAACTGTGACCCTGAGTTGGGTACAGCGCTTACCACTGCCATTATTAATGACCTTTCTGGTACCCTGGACTGTGAACCACCTAAGCAAGATTTGTCTGCTGCCCATGTAAAATTTCTCTCTTGGAATGTGGCGGGTCTTAAGAATAAACTGCCCGTCCCAGAGTGGGGTTCTTTTATGGCCTCACACGACATTTGTATGTTGCAGGAAACCTGGGCGCTAAAAGAAAGTAGGGTTCAGGGCTTTGCAACATATGACATCTTGGCAAATATGGGTGAGAGGGGTAGGCCCTCGGGTGGGCTGTCTATATAGGTCGGCACGCACTTAGGAGCTAAGGCTTCTCAAATTCCAACTAATTCAAAGGATGTCCAGTGTGTGTTGTTGAGTATGTTAAATGGGCCGGACATTGCCTTGATCAATGTATACTCAAGGCCAGTTAAGTGGGGCCTTGAGTCAGAGGCTATCGAGTCCTTGCTAACCTTCATCCAATCGATTGATTCATCCACCGTGTTAACCCTGGGTGGAGATTTCAATTGTCACTTTGAGCCACTCATGGATCCGAACTTGAGCAATCCGGATGAGGTTGACTTGTTGTGGGCTATTCCCGAGTCATTGACTACTTGGGTTAAGGCATGGACCCCCATAGTTCTGCAATTGCAGTCATTCTCGTTAGCGACATCATTGCGAGCTTGTAATGGGAGGGTGGAGCCTGATAGACCAGGGAAAGACATGTTTAATCGATTAAAAACTAGCACCTCAGTAATCGATTATATCTTTATCGAGGCCATGCATTGGGACAGGCTGCATGAGTTCAGGGTTATTGAAAGATCTGACAGTGATCATAATGCTTTGGTCCTGTCACTTAAACCGGGGAGCTTTGGGTTGAAATGCCAAATTTTGGCTGAACATTCCATCATTGAGCCCTTAATAATAACAAACTGTAGGCGCAGGGTCAAATGGCCAGACCTCCAGATGTCCACTAGTAAACTTGCCGAATTATATGAGCTTGTTACTCCATTCAATGAAGATATGGGGAAATTCGTACACTTAGGTAGGGCATCTGAAATACACATTCATTTGGCTGCCGCACTCAAAGATATTCTGTACCCGGCGAGAAAGTTAAATCAGCCTCGAACTGCAACCCCTATTTGGTTCAATGCCTCCTGTCGGAAGGCCAAAAAGGCCCTCCTTATAGCAATAAAATCTAATAACAGGGAGGACATCTGGGCCCATCGTAGCATGTATAAAAAGGCACTCTGTGATGCCAAGAAGGAATGGGAGGCCTCTATGTGGGAGGAATTGGGATCCGCGCTTAGTACCAATGACTTCAAATCAATTTGGTCCATAGTTGCAACTAGATTTAGTGGGCATCTCCCCGCTTTTGCTCCGAACATTGCCCCTTTAATTTGGGAAAGCCACTTTTGCGATCTTTATGGCATTTCTGAGCCTGATGAAAAGCCTGTTACTACCCTTGAGCCTCAGCAACCTAATAGCATTAGTGAGGCTAAGTGGGGACAGCTAACTACAGTTCCCTTATGCCCCGCCCCAGTCGAACTCTTTACCTTGGCTGAGGTAGAGACAGCTATAGGTAAGTTGATTTCTAATAAGGCCCCAGGTTTGGATAAACTGCCAGAAGATTTGTTTAGGACGCAACCGAAAATCTGGGCCCCCTATTTGGTTGTTTTGTTTAACGGCATTTTACAGGGAGATGATTTGCCCCCTACCTGGTTGGGAGCTGAAATCGTCCCTATCTTAAAAAGGGCTGCCCATTAACCCCTTCTAATTATAGACCAATCAGCCTAATTGATACATCTCAAAAGCTGATGGGGAGGGTCATCCTCGATAGGATTTTAGGGTGGATTGAGGACAATGGGGTACTGTCTATACTCCAGGCAGGCTTTAGGTCTGGCACTTCCACTCTAGATCAAATATTCCGCCTGCAGGTCTTGTACTGGAAGACAGCTAAGGTGGAGGGTGGCAGCCTCTACCTTGTGTTCGTGGACCTGCGGGCAGCTTTTGACCTAGTTCGGCGTGGAAAATTGTGGAGAGTACTAGCAGACCTGAGCCTCCCGCCCTATCTGTTAGCCATTCTTTCCAGACTTCATGAAAATAATTTTGCCCAGGTGAGGTGTGGCACGCATGGCGAACTCACAGACCAATTCCCTGTTCTAAAAGGAGTTCGCCAAGGGTGCGTTTTGGCGCCAACGTTATTCAGTCTCTACATAAATGGCCTTGTGGAACATCTGAATGGTGTGGAAAATAATGATGCCCCTAAGTTGGCCACGGGTAGAGTGCCAGCTCTGACGTTCGCAGACGACACTTTGTTGTTGTCTAGAACATCATCGGGCATTCAGAGAATACTTGATGGTTTTGTGGAGTTTTGCGATCTCCGGGGGTTAGAAATCAACCTAGGAAAAACAAAATTTATGATTTTTAACCCCCCTAAGTGTGTACGTCCAAACCCCGTTTTACATGGTACTCCCCTTGAAAGGGTTAAAACATTTATTTATTTGGGTGTCACCTTGACTGAGAATTTTTGTTGGAATACGCAGATCGCTAAATCCACACTCAAGTTATCCCAGCTAGCGGGGGGCATAAGTAAGGTTTTTAGGGCGTCTACTTTTAGGCCGGTGTCCCCAGCGCTAGAGATATACTGCCGTCAGGCTAGGTCGGCAGCAACCTATGGGGCTGAACTTTGGGGGCACAAGCAGATACCGAAATTTAAAAAGGTGGAGCAGTCTTTTGTTAGAAATCTAGTTGGGTTACCATCTAGCACGCCATTGATCCCCCTTAGATTTGACCTTGGCATGTTGCCAATAGAGGAGATCACTAGTGCTAGACCAATTATGTACTGGAAGAGGTTGTGGTCAGTCCCTGAATTGGATGCGTATAGAGCGGAATTTTCTGAGATTTTGCCTCTTCTTAAAAAGATAAAGATCCCTTGGCTTCAGCATATTAGTGCTGTTAGTACCCGTTTAGGTTTTCCTGAACTGTGGGAAACCCCTGAGATTTTCTGCCTCGGGATATCTAAGAATGAACTTCTTTCTCAGATACGTATGTTAAATTATCAATCACTAATGAGCTCTGCATCACTGGGTAAGCTGACATCTGAGTTCCTCCTAGTTAAGCCTGAACCTAAAGTTGAGGAATTCATGGACCTAATTGAACCCCCAGTTGTTCGAAAGTTGTATCTACAGTTAAGGCATGGCACTCTTCCAGTTAGGTCTTTCACATCTAAATGGTTAAACCCTAAGAACGAAGTTTGCCCTGCATGTAGCTACAAAATTGAAAATGTAACCCATGTGCTGTTTTTCTGCCCCGCCTATTCTGCAATTAGAAAACGCTGGTTAACACCGATCTGCAAGAACCTGGGACTTTTACACTTTACGCAGGCTTGTAGGATATTGACGTATGATACATACCCTCCAATTGTGTTTGCGGTCGTTTTTATTATTTATTTAATATGTGGCGTAGGAGATTTACCTTTTTAACTTGATTGTTGTATATACATTTTTTTTTTAACGTCTTGTACTGTGATAACACTTAGTTTAATTCTCTTTTTAACATTTCCTGATTATTTATTGTTTTATTGTCTGTGCTGATGTACTTTATATGCACTTTTTATGGTCGTTTGACCGAAATAAAAGTTATCAACAACAACCACAGAAAGGGTGGATTCTGCTGGATTTGATACTCTGAGGGAGGTTCTGGAGTAGGCTTGGTATCCCTTCTTGTACTCCCTGCCCTGGCACCAGAAGTGAAGAAAGGGTGGGTTCTGCTGGATTTGATACCCTGAGGGAGGTTCTGGAGTAGGCTTGGTATCCCTTCTTGTACTCCCTGCCCTGGCACCAGAAGTGGAGAAATGGTGGATTCTGCTGGATTTGATACCCTGAGGGACGTTCTATAGAAGGCTTGGTATCCCTTCTTGTACTCCCTGCCCTGGCACCAGAAGTGGAGAAATGGTGGATTCTGCTGGATTTGATACTGTCACGATGTCAATGGATGTATACCACTAACCTCTGAGAGACGTCAGCAGGAACGATGGATAGAAGCGATTCCCCCCTCTTCTCCAGAACGCACAAAACACAGTGTAACCCAAAACACAGCGATGTAATTATGCCCCCTGGGAAAAAGGGGAGTGGATAAAATAATAAAGACTGTCCATGAGACTTCTGGACGTAGGTTCAGGTGTCGTCCACCCACACTCACACTGGTCTCTCAGAACCCCCAGTAGTATGTTGTGGTAGGTTTAGAACTCAGAAAAGTACTTCTGGGTTTAATCCCAATTGTTCCAGAGTAAGCAGTGTGGATTCAAGATTCTTCACAAAATCAGCAAGGTAAATATAAACGGCAAAAAGGCAAAATCAGCAAGGCAATAATAAACGGCAAAATCAGCAAGGCAATAATAAACGGCAAAATCAGCAAGGCAATAATAAACGGCAAAATCAGCAAGGAAATAATGGGAACAGCACTCTCCGTGGGCGAAGGCGCCTATTCTTGCAACATGTACCGGTACCGGTACTGCAGGGTCCATAGGAACGTATGTGTTCGCCGTAAGGTCACAACAACCACAAGGTACGCAAGGAAACACTCCTGTGACGGAGATGACAACGCGCTCCTGCGCGGGTCTCACAAACATCACGGAGTGTAAATAACCCGTCTTATATGGTGCGGGTACTCACATGAAAACTTGAAAGCAGCGGTCGTCTCTGTAGCTGTCTCTCCACTGGTAGCAACAGACGAGGCTGGGGATAATAACCAAAGTACCTGGAATTCCTCAAGGGAAACGCGAGATGGCTCCGTGGCTCAATCAGAGTAGATCCGGATTGACAAGCCCAGAGCCGATACCTCGGAAGGGTTTTGTCGACACAGCGCATCCGGGTCTGTTCTCTCTGCGCCTCTGGGACCTGTAGTTCCGCATACGCCAAGCTCCCTCCGGTGGCTGTTTGCGGATACTACATCTTCTAACAGACGTGAGACACGCTGTGAATCCCCTTCCTTTCCTTGTCCCCCAGGTAATCGCTACAGATACCCTGAGGGAGGTTCTATAGAAGGCTTGGTATCCCTTCTTGTACTCTCTGCCCTGGCACCAGAAGTGGAGAAATGGTGGATTCTGCTGGATTTGATACCCTGAGGGAGGTTCTATAGAAGGCTTGGTATCCCTTCTTGTACTCCCTGCCCTGGCACCAGAAGTGGAGAAATGGTGGATTCTGCTGGATTTGATACTCTGAGGGAGGTTCTGGAGTAGGCTTGGTATCCCTTCTTGTACTCCCTGCTCTGGCACCAGAAGTGGAGAAATGGTGGATTCTGCTGGATTTGATACCCTGAGGGAGGTTCTGGAGTAGGCTTGGTATCCCTTCTTGTACTCCCTGCCCTGGCACCAGAAGTGGAGAAAGTGTGGGTTCTGCTGGATTTGACTCTCTGAGGGAGGTTCTGGAGTAGGCTTGGCATCCCTTCTTGTATCCCCTGCTCTGGCACCAGAAGTGGAGAAAGGGTGGGTTCTGCTGGATTTGATACTCTGAGGGAGGTTCTGGAGAAGGCTTGGTATCCCTTCTTGTACTCACTGCCAGTCTGGCACCAGAAGTGGAGAAAGGGTGGGTTCTGCTGGATTTGATACTCTGAGGGAGGTTCTATAGAAGGCTTGGTATCCCTTCTTGTACCCCCTGCTCTGGCACGAGAAGTGGAGAAAGGGTGGGTTCTGCTGGATTTTATACTCTGAGGGAGGTTCTGGAGGTTTGTATCTCTTCCTTCTTGTCCTCACTGCCCGCCTGGCGATGCTGCGGTTGCATGTTGTGCGTGTTCCTCTGGAGGTGTTCACCTTAGCAGCCAGGTGTGGTGGGTCGCTGCTGGTGTTGACAGCTGTGTAAGGGAGGCACCGGGTATGCATGAGGGAAGTGGGACCCAGTGGACTTCTCAGAGTGCTGGAGTGATTGTGTCATACGAGCAAAGACCCCCGATGAGGGGCAGATACAAGCAGAAGACCTTTATTGGAGGTAGGATGGTCTGAGGCACGTGTGCAAGGCTTTACCGATGGGCCAGACCCAGTGACACTGTTTTAAGGGCAGGTTCATCTTTTGCTGCAGCATCGCGGGGCTCTGCGGGTGTAGTTTGGAGTGCAATGTGGGTCATAATGCCAGGTGTGTGGGGCAAGGGAGGACTTTACACAGATATCTGGGGCGTGAACCAGCCAAGATTCCTATGAGACAGCTCTGTAATGGCTCCCTGCTCCCCTAGTGACATCCCCTCCCTGACACTCCATGCCTTCTCGTGCTTCTTGCCCTTCTCCTGGTACTCGCTGCCCCTCTACAGACACTCCCTGCCCCTCTATAGACACTCCCTGCCTCTCTACAGGCACTCCCTGCCCCTCTACAGCCAGTCACTGACCCTCTACAGACACTCCCTGCCCCTCTACAGGACTCTCCCTGCCCCTCTACAGGCACTCCCTGCCCCTCTACAGGCACTCACTGACCCTCTACAGACACTCCCTGTCCCTCTACAGGCACTCGCTGACCCTCTACAGACACTCCCTGCCCCTCTACAGGCACTCGCTGCTCCTCTACAGACACTCCCTGCCCCTCTATAGACACTCCCTGCCTCTCTACAGACACTCCCTGCCCCTCTACAGCCAGTCACTGACCCTCTACAGACACTCCCTGTCCCTCTACAGGCACTCCCTGCCCCTCTACAGACACTCCCTGCCCCTCTACAGACACTCCCTGCCCCTCTACAGGACTCTCCCTGCCCCTCTACAGGCACTCACTGACCCTCTACAGGCACTCCCTGCCCCTCTATAGACACTCCCTGCCCCTCTACAGACACTCCCTGCCCCTCTACAGACACTCTCTGCCCCTCTACAAGCACTCCATGTCACACTACAGACACTCCCTGCCCCTCTTCAGACACTCTCTGCCCCTCTACAGGACTCTCCCTGCCCCCTCTACAGGCACTTACTGACCCCCTACAGGCACTCCCTGCCCCTCTACAGGCACTCACTGACCCCCTACAGGCACTCCCTGCCCCTCTACAGACACTCCCTGCCCCTCTACAGACACTCACTGACCCTCTACAGACACTCCCTGCCCCTCTACAGGACTCTCCCTGCCCCTCTACAGACACTCCCTGCCCCTCTACAGACACTCCCTGACCTTCTACAGACACTCCCTGCCCCTCTACAGACACTCACTGCCCCTCTACAGACACTCCCTGCCCCTCTACAGACACTCTCTGCCCCTCTACAGACACTCCCTGCCCCTCTACAGACACTCCCTGCCCCTCTACAGACACTCACTGACCCTCTACAGACACTCCCTGCCCCTCTACAGGACTCTCCCTGCCCCTCTACAGACACTCCCTGCCCCTCTACAGACACTCACTGACCCTCTACAGACACTCACTGCCCCTCTACAGGACTCTCCCTGCCCCTCTACAGACACTCCCTGCCCCTCTACAGGCACTCACTGACCCCCTACAGACACTCCCTGCCCCTCTACAGACACTCCCTGCCCCTCTACAGGCACTCCCTGCCCCTCTACATACACTCCCTGACCCTCTACAGACTCTCCCTGGCCCTCTACAGACACTCCCTCCCCTCTACAGACACTCCCTGCCCCTCTACAGACACTCCCAGCCCCTATACAGACACTCCCTGACCCTCTACAGACACTCCCTGACCATCTACAGACACTCCCTGCCCCTATCTGGACACTGCCTGCGTGTAGGAAAGTAGGATCTGCTTTCATGGTTACCCCCACTCTTTTCTTGGTTTCAGTGTGTTTGTGACTAGTCTGACGGGGATCCTGGTAATCAGGGGACCCCAGTCACTGTTCTTTTCCCCTAAATTGACCATGGTAAGTACTTCTGTACATCCACAATTGGCTACTGGTGTACCCTTGTAAGTCCCTAGTATATGGTACTGAGTTACCCAGGGCATAGGTACACCAGGTGTCTCCCATGGGCTGGCGCATGTACTGTGCCACCCATCGGAGTCCACTCAAACTGTGACTGCAGGTCTGCCCTTGCAGCCTGTGTGAGCTGGTGACAGCACCTCTCACAACAAATATACGTTTTTGTATATCTGAGGTCGCGGCACTTAAACCCTATAAGTATACGTGGGGTTCTTTTTCGTGTAACCTACCTCCATGAAACATGCTGCTGAACACTCCTTTAAGATAAGGCTTAAGGCTGCTCTCCGCAGTTACTACTCTGAGAGCTTCCTGTGGTTATCAGAGGCCCCCAAAATCACCGTACGTGTTGCCTGGATTAGTGCAATTTGCACCACTTAAATAAGCGTGAACCATTTACTAAGCCAGCCTCCTACACTGCCGTTCTCCTGTTACCCTAAGTCCTTCTTCCTACACTCCCTGTCCCTATCCTGACACTGCGGTCCTCTCTAGTGACACTGTGCACCTCCTCAGAACACTCTACGACCCCTAATGTCGTTTAACACTCCCCAAACATCTAGTGACACTCCCTGCCTCTCTCTTGGCTTGTGGCTCTGTGCCGCGTTACTTCCTTGTAAATATGGCCCTATACGGAAGAGGTGTGGCGCAGCGGCTAGGGCGACTGACTCCAGAACCTGGGGACTCATGGTTTGATCCCCGGTGCCGGCGGAATATCAGCCCAGCACCGTGTGACTCTGGGTAATAGCTTGCTTAATCTCCCCGACGGCCCCTAGCGCCTTGACACCTTTGGGTAATTGTGCGCTTTACAAGTACTGGAATTTGTAAATGTGGCGCTATATGAAGCCCCGTACGTTTTCCACCAAACCAAATTTCATTGATCGCCTCTCTCCCACATCCTCTTCTTGATCTGTGAATTCATAAATGAATAGAGCCTCCAGGTCTAATTCTTAAACGACGAGGATTGTTTTAGGTATGGAAATGCTTCGAAAACTGCTATTTCCATTTTAAAGCCATACTACTAGCTGCAGTCGCCGCTTGACCTTGTTTCCTGACAGACTTTGATGCCAAGATGCCACACTCACTGCACATGTGCGCTAAGTGTTGTTTCTCTGCCATGCCACTGCCTCAAACCAGCATACCTTGTCCACCCTTCCTCTGTGATGTCACTCCCCCAGTGCTGCATATCCTGTCCCCTCCTTCTCCTGTTATATCACTCCCCAAGGCCTTTATATCCTGCCCCTTACTCCCTCGCACCTGCATATCCTGTCCCCTCCTCCTCTGTGATGTCACTCTCCAGGCCTACATATCCTGTCCCCCATGTTTCCTCTGTGATGTCACTCCCCCAACTCTGTACATCCTGTCCCCCCACTCTTCTTCTCTGATGTCACTCCCCCTGGCCTGCAAATCCTGTCCCCCCCCCTTCGTCTGTGATGTCACTCCCCCTGGCCTGCAAATCCTGTCCCCCCCTTCGTCTGTGATGTCACTCCCCCTGGCCTGCAAATCCTGTCCCCCCCTTCCTCTCTGATGTCACTCCCCCTGGCCTGTACATCCTGCCCCCCTTCCTTTGTGATGTCACTCCCCCTGGCCTGTACATCCTGCCCCCCCCCGTTCGTCTGTGATGTCACTCCCCCTGGCCTGCAAATCCTGTCCCCCCTTCATCTGTGATGTCACTCCACCAGCCCTGTACATCCTGCCCCCCTTCCTTTGTGATGTCACTCCTGCAAGCCTATATATCCAGAGGGGGCAGTGAGAGGTGTGGTGCAGCGGCCAGGGCAGCTGACCTCGGAGCACAGGGTTCGATCCCTGGCCCCGGCGGCAGCTCAGCTCAGCACCATGTGACTCTGGGCAATAACTCACTTAATTTCGGAGGCGATTAAGGAGGTGCTGGATTCAGGTGGCAGGGCGATGTTGGTGATGTTAGATCTGTCGGCGGCCTTTGACACCGTTCCCCACGAGGGTCTCCTCGCAAGACTTTCTGAGATCGGTCTAAGGGGGACGGTGCTCAGCTGGTTCCGTTCGTTCTTGGCGGGCCGTCGACAAACGGTCTGGGCCTCTGCTTGCTCCGCCGAGAGGTCGCCATTGGGTGTCGGAGTCCCTCAGGGCTCAGTGTTGAGCCCGACTCTTTTCAACATCTTTATGACCCCTATGGCGGCTCTGGCGGAGTCTTTCGGGGCTCAGATCGTTTCCTACGCCGATGACACCAAGCTCCTCTTTACCTGTGAGAGGGGTGTGGACTTCGATGGAGAGAGTATCCGGGGTTGCCCTGAGGCTGTTTTTCGCTGGTTCCAACATAGCAGCCTCAAGTGCAACTCGGATAAATCCGAGGTCCTCTTCTTTGGGTGTAGCTCAGATCCGGATTGGAAGGTGTGGTGGCCAGAGAACATGTTTCCACCAGCAGGTTCGTCCCAGGTGGCCAAAAACCTAGGGATTAAGATCGACAACGGCCTAACGCTGCGCTCTCAGATAATCGGTCTCACTGGCACGTGTTTTGGCCTGCTCCGGATGTTGCGCAAGTTTCTCCCTTTATTATCGGAGGAGCATAGGAAGATAACAGTGCAGGCTATAATTGGCTCGAGAATTGATTATTCGAACATTCTTTATCTCGGCCTGCCAGAATATCTGCTTCAACGGCTTCAGGTGGTCCAGAACTCGGCAGCACGGGCAATCTTTGGGCTATCTCGCCGTGCCAGAGCCTCGGGCCTCCTGCAGTCACTGCACTGGCTTCCCGTCCGGAAGCGGATAATCTTTAAGGCCTTGACTCTAGCGCATAAAGCTCTTCATGCCTCAGGGGCGAAATGCCTTCAAAAAAGGCTCGTCTTTTACCATCCAGCCATGCCCTTGAGGTCAGGATCCCTGTTCCTCGCCACGGTTCCTCGCGTAAAGAGGGCTCGTATTGGAGGCCGTTCTTTTAGACTGTTGGCCCCCCAGCTGTGGAATACGCTCCCAGTGGCATTGCGTAGTACTTCTAACTTATTGGCATTTAGGAAGGGTCTCAAAACCTGGCTTTTTACTTCTTAGTTTTCCCCTGGGGTTTTTTCGGGATCTTCGCTCTTTTTCGTTTTGTGTTTTTAATTGTTATGTTGTGAGATAGGTGTGCAAATCAAAGCGCCGGGACACTCTTTGAGTAGCCGGGCGCTATACAAAACCAAGTATAACATAACATAACATAACAATTTCCACGACGGCCCCCCAGTGCCTTGAGACCCCCTGAGGGTGAGTAGTTCGCGCTTTACAAATATGGATTTATTTCTAAATCTGTATTAGTAAAGCGCAAACTACTCACCCTTCCGAGTCTCAAAGTGCTGGTGGTCGTCGTGGAAGTTAAGTGAGCGATTGCCCAGAGTCACATGGTGCTGAGCTGAGCTGCCACCAGAGCCGGGTATCGAACCCTGAACCCTGTGCTCTGAAGTTAGCTGCTCTGGCCGCTGCACCACACCTAGTGGTGGGCAGTGAGGGAGCAGGCTGCGGGGGAGCTTCGGTGCTTGTCGAGTTCGAGTGCCCTCCGCACTCATGCTCCCCGCCGATTCTCCTCCACCCTGGGAGGGGCCAGGTAGGGGCTCACCTTGGCCCCCGCTGCATAGTCTCTTTTGCACCCTCTCAGGGCACCAGCGTGTATCCTGGATCTGCCGCGATATGCTGGGGGGTCTTGGAGGGGGCTTCCCAGCGTACGCCTGAGTCCTTGGGTTATGAATGGTGTGAATGAGGGTCTTTATGGGGTGGAGGGTGGGGGCATGGTGTCCAATAAAGAAGAAAAGGCTCCCCGGGGGAAGGGGTGTTGTAGGCCCCCGTATGAATGGTGTGGATGGTCAGTAGCAATGGTCAGAACCTTGACGTGGTGCTACTGCTCACTGGTTGTAACACAACTGGTGCTAATCTGGCCTTTTGTGTGCATGGAGTGCAGGGGGAGGCTCCTGGGTGGGGATCCGTTCGTCACGCTCTTCCGAAGGCATCTGGTGCGGAGCTTCAAATACCCCCGTGGGACCACCCGTCGCACATCAGCCTCATGACCTGGCTCTTCAGATGAATTCAGCACTTGGTCTGATCCTCTGTGCCCCCACAGCGCCTTGAGACCCCCACAGGTGAGTAGCCGCACTTTACAAACTCTGAGTGATTGATTGATTGGACTAGGAGGTTGCCTGGTATTAATAAAAAGGCCTTAGTGCTGCTTGGCTTTGTATTATAATTTATATACAGTCTTTGTAAAGTGCTGTTTGCATATAGCTTTGTTTATCATTATTCCAATGGATTTATTTATCTAATAAAGTTCTATTTTCAAAGATGAATCACTTACTGGACATCAAAGTGTAGTGTAGTTCCTATATTCCCAATAGGCTCTGCGTATTGGAATAATATATACTGCAGCTTAGACGTAGGACTACGGTTAACTAGGTCTCTGCCGAATATATTAGACTTAATTATGTGTGTGCCAGCTAGCTCAGAGGTCACTAGAAACGTTCTCGAATGTACAAGAAGTGATTCGTTTCTGACAACCATATAACATGACAACTTTGTTTCCCAAGAATAAGAAATCAATCTTCCGAGTCGTGGAAACAATAGATAACTATTTTACTCAGTCAATCGTGTATACTTAGTTTCACCAGAGTTGCTGAGAAATTAGAGAGACGGGCGTTTTCAATAGAAGGTATTTATTGAACAGTCTTCTATCTCAAGCATGAGAAATGTATTGCTACAATAGTAATGCTGGTTATAAAGTACAAGGCATATATTACGAACAGTATTATAATGTAGTACTGTAAAAGCGTGATATGGTTTCTAAGCCATAAGTTGCTTTAAATAGATAAAATGCATAAAATACATACAATGATAAAAGAGATGGCTAAAAGTACTCAACTGGTTCTTCTAAAATATGCCTACCCTGATGTACCTGACCTAAGCCTAGCACAAGGGAAGAAATAAGTTTTCAGGAGTAGTTTTAATTTAGTATTCTTTGCCTAGAATCTGCCAAGAGTCTAATCAAGAATTCTCTAAGGGTCTAATCAGCTCTGTACCTTGATTTAGAATGAAGGAGGTCTTGTATCTCTCTCTCAGGACTCGATCTCCCAGATACCCGCAAGGGTAAGCTGGAAAAACTGGAGCTGGATTTCTCGGCAAGAGAAGAAACAGCGTCTCTCAGTGCGTCTGCTGGAGGGTCGGCTTCGTTCGGCACTTGCTGCTGCAGTGCGTCGGGCAAGTAGTTAGTCGATCTGCTCCAAGAACCACCATGTGTTAGTTTGGGCAAATGTAGGCATATTTATACCATGAAGGTGCCGAGTTTGACGCATGATTGAACTTAATAACGTCACTCAAAGGTTCAATTCCCAGAAAACTCCAGTATTTCTTGGATAACTTAATATTCAAGCAGGGGGAAGATCCTAGCTGCTGAAGGCGGGTTTTTCCAAGAAATTGTTGTGAATTCTCGGAACTTAGTTGAAG
Source organism: Lissotriton helveticus (assembly GCF_964261635.1). Classification (NCBI taxonomy): domain Eukaryota; kingdom Metazoa; phylum Chordata; class Amphibia; order Caudata; family Salamandridae; genus Lissotriton; species Lissotriton helveticus. The sequence goes on along the minus strand of NC_136065.1, from coordinate 2,133,927,102 downwards.
TAGCCTTGCCGTATTTGGGCTGTAAGGCTCAGGCCAAATATGGTAATGATTTCTATGCCTATATAAGGATAGGGTAAAGTATACCTATACAAGGGCATGAATCGGGAAAAGTTACACTAGGGTCCTAGATTCGTTTACAACAAAAGTTATTGAGTGTCACTTACTGTGCTGTTGTGTATCAATTTAGATTCCGTATGAATTTTCCCGATTCATGCCCTTATATAGGTACAATTCACATTGCCCTTATATAGGCATAGAAATCAAGCCCTTAATTAGGCATAGCCCATGCTACCCAAATACAGGCATGGCTACTTCCATCAGTTCATCAACGTCACAACGTGTTCTTGGAAAACCAGACTCTTAAGCAGAAGCGACATCCCCCAGCCTGGATATTGATTTCTCCAAGAACTCATTTATTATGCAAGAACATCTATTAATTTTTGGTTTTAATCATGACGTTCTCATGCCCGACTTTTATGTCAATTCTGGCATTCCTAAACACCTTCAAGGTATAAATATACCTTCACTTGCTATGGCAAAGCACGGTGTGGTTCGGTGCAGTTAAACTACCTATTTGCACGGCGCGGCTCGCCACAGCAAGACCCGAAGGAAGCCGACTCTCCAGCTGACGCACTGACCAGAAGCGGTCCTCCTTGTTGAGAATACAGCTCCAGTGTTTCTGACTCCCCTTGCAGGGTGTTAGAGATCGAGTCCCGGGAAAGAGATACAAACCTCTGTCATTCTAAGGTATGGAGCTGATTAGAGCCTAGAGAAACCTTTGGCAATTCTTGGCACAACAAAACTAGACTATAGCTAAAACAGCACCTACTTCTTCCCTCATTCTAGACTTAGGTTAGGTACACTGGGATAGGATAATTTTAGAAGCACCAGTTGAGTATTTTAGCCTGTGTTATTTATGTATGTATTTAACTTTTGAGGGAGAAGGAGTTAAAAGCTAAAAGTTTAGAAATTACTCCCTCTGGAATCAGCACGCCAGCAGTACATGCAGAAAGTAGAGTGTATATTCCCATGGATGTGGTGAAAGAGTTTTACAAAAATGATGATATTGGTCAGTGGTTCAGAGCCTATGAGGCAGCCATGTCTTCCCACCGGGTCACTGAGATAGATTGGGGAGATTACCTGTGAAGCACAAGGCTTACAGGGTAAGAGCTTCCATTAAAGAGGGGGTCTCAAAGATGCTTGCACTTGGGGTGATTGAGTCCTCCAGCAGTCCTTGGGCCAGCCCAGTGGTCTTGGTCCCGAAGGCTGCAGCGCCGGGTGCCACACCCGAACTCCGGTTCTGTGTGGACTACAGAGGGCTCAATTCAGTCACGAAGACTGACGCGCACCCCATCCCCAGAGCGGATGAGCTCATTGATCGGCTAGGGGCTGCACGGTACCTCAGCACGTTTGATTTAACGTATGGGTACTGGCAGATCGCCCTGACTGATGGGGCAAAGGAGAGGTCAGCATTATCCACACCAGATGGGCATTTCCAGTTCTGTGTTATGCCTTTTGGGATGAAGAATGCCCCTGCTACCTTTCAGAGGTTGGTCAACCAGGTGTTGGTTGGACTGGATGAGTTCAGTGCCGCCTACCTGGATGACGTCGCAGTGTTCAGTGTTACTTGGGAAGAACATCTGCGCCACCTCTGGGAAGTGTTGTTGGCGCTGCGGAAAGCAGGCCTCACGATCAAGGCGAGTAAGTGCCAGATCGGGCAGGGTTCTGTGGTGTACTTGGGACACCAAGTTGGGAGCGGCCAGGTGGCGCCCCTACAACCCAAGATTGAAACCATCCTGGCTTGGGAGCCACCCAAAACCCAGACAGAGGTAAGAGCCTTTTTAGGACTCACAGGGTATTACAGGAGGTTTGTTAAGTGCTATGGCAGCATTGTTGCACCCTTGACAGAGCTGACTTCCAGGAAGCAGCCTAAGAAAGTGATTTGCACTGACACCGGTCAGAAAGCTTTTGAGGCCCTGAAAGCTGCCATGTGCACGGCGCCCATGCTCCTGGCACCCAACTTCTCAAGAGAGTACATTGTCCAAACAAATGCTTTAGAGCATGGTGTGGGGGCTGTTTTGTCACAGATGAATGAGGAGGGCCTAGATCAACCTGTAGCCTTTATCAGTAGAAGGTTACTTCCACAGGAACAGAGGTGGAGTGCTATTGAGCGTCAGGCATTTGCTGTGGTCTGGGCACTGAAGAAGCTGAGACCATACCTGTTTGGGACTCACTTCCGGGTTCAGACAGACCACAGACTCCTCAGATGGTTTATGCAGATGAGGGGTGAGAATCCAAAGCTGTTCAGGTGGTCCATCTCCCTACTGGGTATGGACTTTACGGTGGAACACCGCCCTGGAACAGAACACGCCAACGCTTATGGTTTGTCCAGATTTTTCCACCTTAGTGAAGAGAACTCCCAGGAGTTCGGGTAGTTCTCCCCACTTTTCAGCTGGAGGGGACACATGTTAGACCTGGCACCATTGGCGTGGGTCTCACTTCCATTTTTGCTGTTGCCTCATGTGTTTTTGCTGGTGTTAGATGCTTTGGGCACTGTGCCACTGCTATTCAGTGCCACAGTGCAAGTGCTCCCTATTGTAAATTATGTATGGTTTAGTGATTCCATGTTTGGCTATGTTGGTTTACTTGTCAGTCCCAAGTCTAGTGCACTGAGTGTGCCAGGGCGTGTAATCCAAAAGCTGCTGGCGGACCTGCAGCACTGGTTGTGCCACCCACAGAGGCAGCCTTGAAAATGTGTCTAAGGTCTGCCATTGCAGAGCCTGCGTGCCGTCTGGTACTGTCATGCTGACTGGGCAAGTGCACCCACTTGCCAGTCCCTAAACCTTCCCTTTTCATCATATCAGTCACCCCTATGGTAGGCCCAAGGGCAGGGTGCATTGTAAGTATAAGGTAGGACAAGCCCTGATGTGTGTGGCATCTCCTAATAGTGAATTACAGCCATTTTCGTTTTACTATTGCAAGGCTACCTGTTCTCCATAGGCCAGAATGGGCTGTTAGAATTGTTACATTTTATAATCCTTACAGGCTCAGAGAACATGGCAGAAATTCATGTTTAGTATGCTTGAACTCAGAATAATGAAATACATCTTTTAGTGAAGTTTATTTAAATATTCTGTGTTTGCAAATACCACTTTTAGAAAGTAGGTCTTTGCTTGTCTAACCACTCAAACCTGCCTCTGCTAGGTTGTGTATTCCTATGTCTGGTTTCTGTGAGTGACAGGGCCGGGGAATTCCAGGAGACAGGCTGAGTGACCCAGTGGTGATTAGAGAGATCTGCATCTTGATGGGAGGGAGGAGTGCACCTGAACTCTGAATAGGGATGTGCCAGCCTTCCACAATGCTAGCTCCACCTCCTGAGGAGCGGCTGATGTCTCTGCTCTGCACACTGAAAGAAGAGAAGGAAGACTGTCAACAGAGTACTCCAGGACTGTACTTGCCTTCCACAATGCTGACTCCACCTACTGTGGGGCATCTGATGTTTCTGCCTTGCACTGTGAAAGGAGAGGAGAAGTCTGAAAAACAAAGTGCTCAGGAACTGGTTTGGACTAGGCACAGACCCCTCTCCCCTCAGAGAACAAAGGATTTCTGGGTATAAATATTGGGACCCTACTCCCATGAAATTAGATCACTCTGAACAAGAAGAAACCTTGACTGAGGAGAGGAACCTGAAGAAACTGAGGAGAGACTATTCCCGAGCTGAAGTGCTGCTTGGGGGATTGGCCTGCAGTGGTTGCCTTACTGCCAAAGGAAGGAGAAAGGAACTTTTGAGTAACTTTGCTTTCAACTTGTAAAGGATCTCCAAGGGCTTGGAAAAGAGCTTGCCTCCTGCTGAAGTCTCAGGGACAACAGACTCCCCCCCCCCCCCCCCAGCTCCCCAGAGTTCTTGTGGAAGTGCCTGCTGCTGTTTTGGGCCTTCTGAGGAACTGCATGTCGCAAGGAGCTGGAAGCGCGACTCAATGAGGAGAAGCGTGTCGCCGTCGCTGTGCCTGCCGTCGCAACTGCGGAGAAAGGAGGGTGTTGTCACTGGAACTGTCGCATTGCGCCGCATCGGAGAGAAGCGTGCCACAACGAAGAGGAAGCGTGTCGCCGTCGCTGCTGCTGCCGTCGCAACTCCGAAAAAGGAGGGTGTCGCCGCTGTGGTTGTCGCAATGCACCGCATCGCAGCTGGAACGGTCGCATTGCACCGCATCGACCAAGAGCACCTCGCATCCCCGAGAAGTGCGCCGTCGTCTGAGCTGCTGCCGTCGCATCTTGGATGCCGCCGCTGTAGTTGTCGCATCGAGCGGAAGCTTCACGCATCGTGGAGAAGAGCGTCGCCGCTGGAGCTGTTGCCGTCGCATCGTAAGGGTGTCGCCGCTGCAGTCCACGCATCGAACCGAGAGTTTCTCGCATCCCCGAGAAGCGCGCCGCATCTGGAAGATCTTCACGTCTTTATTTCTTTGTATCCGAACTTTGCCACATTTCCTATTGCTGCGACATTGCTTGTCGTGGAAGCGCAACGCAACTTAAGGTACATTGACGCGGAGTGGCATGTCTAAGAACTGAACTGAACTAAGCTTAAATCTACCTTCTTAAATAATCATAGTGTGTATTTTTGTCGTTTACGGTCTTGTGATAAGTCTACTTACTTTTTATATAAAACCTGTGTGGTGTCCATTGGCAGCCTGTAGCCAGGCGTATAGAATTTAAAGCTCTCTGCCTGGCTTTTAAAATCTTGAAACTCTCTTCTTCTAGTATTTTGACCAACGTACTGGCACCATACACACCTAATCACCACTTGCGCTCTCTGGGGTCATGCCTTGTGTTGTTCCGCTGGTAAAACGCATGCATGCTGGGGGACGCTCTTTCCGCTGTTTGCCGGGCAAACTGTGGAATTCCCTCCCCATACACATCCGCAACCTGCCTGGAGAATTATTTGACGTTTAGGAAGGCAATAAAAACTAATCTTTTTCCTGCAGTTTAGGCTCTAGTGTTCGGTCTGCCTGTAGTAAGCGCCGGGACGCCTTTTTGCTGAGGCAGCTGTTGCACTATACAAGTCGGTCTAACATAATATAACATAACATAACGTTGTGACATCCCACGTGGGCATATTGTGTGGTACTGTCACAAGCATCAATGTTCTTTCCCTAAGACTCTCCCTGTGCCCCCTCTTCCTACTCTGCAGAAGATAAGCTGAAGCAATGTACCCCAACGGTTACGTTTCTTACCCTGGAGGCTCAGCTACATCACCTTGCCCTTTTCTTCAATGGGTTTCACTACTTGCCCTTCTCCTCCAATCACCTTTCTTACTTAATTTCTCCTTAATAGTGTGCCTTCTTCTCCTTCTGCTTCTACTTGCCTTCACATCATTCGTAGCGTTCTCTTCTTCCCCTACATATCCCTCACTTCACCCTCTCCATTCTACAAATATGTTGTCCATATGAGTGAAGCCTGGAGCCAACGGTTTCAAGAGCAATCCCCCCCACCCCCTAATTTGTCCAAAGCATTAGCAAAAAGGTTCAATCACAACACCCTTGAACAATTTCGTGATTCCCTTTTCGTTGACCAATACCACAGTGGTCGTTATGGGAGGATCAAAACCAACCTCATGTTCTTCACCCGCGACATCTCATCCTGGACCACCATTTTCAATACCTCCCTCAATGTTACTTCCTCCTCCTCAATCCTACAAGGGCCCCAACTACAAATCTCCCCTTCGGCTTGTTTCGATGGCTCAATCACTATCACTCTTTACAACAACGGCAAAATCCTGATCCAAGCCAAAGAGACTTACCTCTCTCTTTTCTACCACCTACTTCCATCCCTGGAATTCCGATCCCTCCAGTGTCCTCTTCTAACTCCTTCCTCAATTCTCTCTCGCCTCCCCTTATCCACCGGAACACCATTCCTCAGCCTTCATCTAACCCCTCCCTCAATTCTCCCTCGCCTCCTCTTAATCTCCAGGACACCTGTTTGCAGTCCTCCCTTGGGGCACAGCTGTCACCCCTGGCAGTTCCGTTCCCCTCCTTCACCCCTGCTTCACCTCCCCCCAATCCTACCTTCCCCATCTGGGATGCTACCCTCAACACTTCTTCCCAGCCAATGGCCTGCTCCCTCATCTACACCCCTATACCAGCCTGGAATTCCGCAGAAATCTCCCCCCTCGCTAGGTTAACCACCCCACTATCCAATAAATCTTTCCAACATCCTGTCTTCCCAGCTCTCACAGTGACCTCTCCACCTTATGCTCTCCCTTCTTACCCTCCCCTCTCCACTTCCCCCTCCCCCTTTTTTATGAATCCTGGGCATACCCCTTCCACTTCTCTCCACCCCCAACACTCCAGAAATGCTGCTTGAACTATGACCCCCTAATAACACCCCCCTTTCCACCTAATCTAGCAGAACTTTACACTTTCTGTAACCACCCGGAGGGGCTACCACCCTTTTCTTTCGTGTTTCCAGTCCCCTTACACTCACTATACCCAGCCTGCGCACATTCTCCACCTCTCCCTCTTCTCTCCCCCCTGACTTTCTGCCTTCCTATGACCCACTTCTATCCCCCCCCCCCCCGGTCCTCCCACTGCAGACCTCACCTTTCTCTTCCTCAGCTAGAAGTCAATACTTCTATTTTATTCAATTTATGCCCAGATAATTAGCTCTCCTACTCAGCTGTACCAACAATTACTTCCATTCAACATCTCTTGACGAATCTCCCTCCACTCTATATTCCTACATCCACCCCCTCTCTGTGCTCTCCCTCTCAAGTTGAAACCCCCCTGAACCCATTGAACAACCTAACATGTTGTTTCCAGCTCTGCTTTCCCTAGAAAATAAACTAGGACTTCTCATCTCTTCAATCTCCCAGCTTGAAACTACCATCCCCCACCTAAGTACTAAACTTTCCTCTCTTCCCAACTCCCTACTTCCCTTGGCGAGCACTCACATCCCCAAACTCCCAAGGAGTACCCTGCTCCCACACCCTAAAAAAGCCTCACACAATCTGTCACCAACTGACATTTCCAACTTATTGGCTAGATACAATTCTTCCTACTCCCACCCCCACACCTTCTCCTCTCCAGCTAACACTAATCTCTGCACTATGCCAACCATCTCCTTCACCCGCACCAAACATCGACCATCTTCAATCCAGTCACCTGTTCAAAGGAACATTATCTCTATCACCCCTAAAAGCCCTGACTCTCCCCCACCAAACCAGTCATCTCAGAGGGGAAACATCCTTTACACCGTGGATGTTTCAACGCGGTGCTGTTACGACGAGTCCTTTACAACGCAAGTCGTAACCACGACTTGCGCTGGAGGGCGCTACAGGATTAAGAATAGTTTATTTACTATTCCAACACCTTCCCTAGTGTCCACGGGGACTGGTGTTAGAACAGTAAATTAAACTATTCTCGATCCGCGCTCCCCCAACGCAAGTCGTTGTCACGTGTAACAGCACGCGTTGTGACGGTACGCGTCGTATCATCATACATCCATCTCTACAGCCTGGATATAGTTTTCTTCACTGAGACTTGGCTCAACGACACTTCTCATTCTTCTTTTGATCTTCTGCTCCACAGTGACTATTCCATTCTCAGAAATGATGGAGAAGATAAAGTCGGGGAGGTGTAGCAGTTATCTTCAGGAACTCCCTTCATCTCAAAGTTTTTCCCAGAAGCTTTTTCCGCTTCTTTGAATGCCTTTTTCTGGAGCTTCAAATCCTGCAAAACACCCCTGTCAGGTTTCATACCATCTATCACCCACCTGGTGACAGCTCTGCCTTCACAGAAGAATTCACTGACTTTGCGAGTGACCAATACTCGCAAGTAACAAACAGATTTTTATTGGTGACTTTAATCTTCCCTGGGGCAATCCGGAAGAGTCCGCGGCCAACAGGCATGCCACTTTTCTCTTAGGAAATGATCTTGTTCAACATAACACAAAACCTGTTATCGCCTAAGTAGATATGCTAACTGCTGTTGATCCTATACTAGTAGACTGGTCTGACCACTTCCTCATACCCTTGTTTCTTCGCCTATCTCATTCTGTTACTCTTGGCCAACCTAAAAGATCTACTACATTTTTCCGCAACTCCAAAACATTGACCTGGACATTTTGTGCACCACAGCTCTGAGCTCTCTTCCAATCTTAGTCCCCTACTCTGAGGTCAACAACCTGACCACCCAATGTCTCACCAGTCTATCAGCTGTAATTGATAATGTTGCTCCACTGCAAAGTAAAAAGAAAAGACCCACTCCTTCTGCTCCGTAGTTTAATAAAACCCTCTACAAAGAAAGAAAACACTTGAGGAACCTTGAGAAACTATGGAGAATTTCTCCTTCCACCACCAATCTATCCAATCTCTGCCTCGCAAGATCCTGTTGCTACAAACACATCTTCCGTGAAAAAGCGATGCACTTCAGAACCCTCCTAGATTCCGCCATCCTCCCTCCCTCTCCCACCATATTTGACGACCCACCCAAGATAGCGGCAGAATGTGCAGTATTCTTTGATGAAAAAGTAAAATCACTTGTGGATTAGGTTACCCATCCCATGCCCCCTGAGGACCGCAAATCCCTAGTCCCTTGGCAGAACTTTAACATCATCACCAAAACGGCCCTCCTTGAAAGCATTTTAGAAACTAAACCCTCTAACCATTCCATCGACCCCATCCCCAGTGACATTGCCATTGACTTTTACACTCACACACTCTCCTACTGGACCAGTCTGATAAACCTCTTCCTCAACCGAGGCTCCCTTCCTGCTGCCCTTAAAACGGGACAGGTTACTCCACTTCTTAAGAAACCCTCTGCTGATGCAAAATATCTCAACAACATTCGCCATATCACCAACCTCCATTTTCTTGCTAAAATTACAGAAAGTTGTGTGGCCAAGCAACTTTCCCAGCATATCAAGGTCAACGCCCTCCTTGATGAATTCCAATCTGGTTTTACCCAAGGCTGCAGCACCAAAACAGCCCTACTTCAATTGATTGATGATGCCCTGCGAGTACTTGACTCTGGTGAATCCTGTCTCCTGATCCTTCTTGACCTATCTGCAGCCTTTGACACTGTTATTCACAACACTCTTTTGAACACTTTAAAGCAAAGAATGGGCTTTGAAGGCACAGTGCTCAAATGGTTTGAATCTTTCCTCTCAGGCAGATCGCAGATGATCATAATAGCTAATTGTCTCTCCACCTCAATGGCTGTTGGACAAGGCGTCCCTCATGGTTCGATCCTCGCCCCAACACAGTTCAACCTTTACATTGAACCGCTGGGTAATCTCCTAAAAAAATCTGGGATTCATTATCACCTATATGCGGATGACACACACATCTACCTAAAGGTATCCTCCACTCATGACATTTCAATCGTCAACACTACTCTCAACGCCAACCACCAGTGGCTGTCGACGCATCAACTAATGCTGAATCCTTCCAAAACAGAATTCCTTCTCCTCTCGACCTCACCATCTCCTCCTCCTATCCAATCTTGGATGAACAATCTGAACATTCTCAACAAGCCTATCATTGTTGACAGTGCCAAATATCTAGGCGTCATCCTAGACAAAAGGCTCAGCTTACAGTCCCATATCAATACCATTGCCAAGAATGCACGCTACCAACTGTGCTTTCTCTGGGGGGGTTCAGCGCTTCCTTCCTGAACTTTTTTTTATAAATATTTTTATTTTCTGCAATAGTCAGCTCAGCATGTATAACAGTTCGTTCAGTGGAAATTGCATTACATTGTATACTGTACACTCATATCACATAGTATGAATAGCATTGCAGTTTTTTGTTTTTTTGTAACATAACTCTCGTATTAATTCGTAAACCGCCCACCCACATCATCCCTAGCACTTCTACAGATCACCCACGTGTTTCTAGTTGCACTGAATCATTTCTAGTCTTCACGGTATTACCCGCTGCTCCTCCCACTTCCGACACTCCAGGTACATTATTATTGTCCGCTTAGGTTTCGTTTTCCGCACCTTACTGCGTGGTTATCTGCTGTTTCTCTCACTTCCAACACTGCTGTTACATTATCAATGACCTCTTAGTGTTCGACTACTGCACCGTACTGCGTGTTCCCACTTCGACCATGTGGTGGGGGGGCTAGGGAGAGGGGGAGAAGGGGAGGGGAGAGAGGGGGGTGTAGGGGGGGGAAGAGAGGGGGGGAAGGGGGAAAAGAAACAAGCATTTACAATGCAACGGTTTCGCCTTTGGAAAAGTTAGAGCTATTGGCATTGTAAATGACAACATTTTTATTTATGTGTTGGCTTTGAAAACAAATAAATGGCAGTCATTTACAAAGCCAATAGCCTAATCTCTCGCAAATGCGACACCTATTGCATTTGCACCCACACACACACACACACACAAAACCAGGTCACAAGCAGGCAACAGAGACACACACAAAAACGGGTCGCAAGCAGGTAACAGAGGCACACACAAAACTGGTGTATTTATTTTTTAAACACCTTTTTGGTATTTACCCATATTTATTTTGTATTTTGAGAATAAATTGAGCCGTAAAATTGTATATTTTTACATTTAGTTTACTAATAAATATGCATTCATACTTTTCTGCCTGGCACGTTTTACAGCCCAGCCAAGTTTCCCCAGGACAATGCGCATTCCAGTTTTTTCTTTGAATCTGGGACTTCTTGTCTTGTTCATACCATTACAAAACCAGGAGTACACGTCCCAGAATTCAAGGGAAAAAACACGTGGACTGGAGAGGGCAATACTCTTGACGTGAGGGTTTACTTTACACCCCAGGTACACTCAGTAAGTTTAGTAGACAAACGGTACATCACTATTTCAAAAATATGTTTCCAGATGAAAAATACCCTTCTTCATGCATCTCATTTATGAGATAACTGCACCCAAGCCGAACACGAAGAGATGTTCCATACGCTGGCTTTTTCATTCCTGGCACAAGTTACTATGATGAACAGGTGGCTGTTGTATATATTCCCATCAGATAAATATTTTGTCTACATATCTATCTCAGGAGGCCAAATGGTTGATCTACCGCACCGTTTTATCTACTCTAAATTCGTATATATATGCAGATCAAAACAAGTGCATATTTTTAATCGTATGCTACTGTATTTATCCAATTCTACTTTTTTTATTAGACTATTTTGGCAGGGTTTGATCACAGCAGGATTTTGTATTTGAGTGGGTGAAAGACTTCTTGCAGAATGTTAAACAAATGAAAGCAAGTCAAATGAGGAAATCCAAAGTGTAACACGAATCGTCAGGTTTTCCAAAATCAGCCATTTTCCAAAAATCAGCACAGTAATAAATTACTCCTATCTAATTTATAAGACCTAAAACATTCAAGGATAGCAAATACCTACAATAGGTACAATTAAATAACACAGGGTGAGAGCAACAGAAGGCACACACTCAGGGTGAGAGCAACAGAAGGCGCACACACGCAGGGTGAGAACAACAGAAGGCACACACGCAGGGTGAGAGCAGCAGAAGACACACACATACAGGGTGAGAGCAGCAGAAGACACACACACACAGGGTGAGAGCAGCAGAAGACACACACACAGGGTGAGAGCAGCAGAAGACACAGGGTGAGAGCAGCAGAAGACACCCACAGATAGTGAGAGCAGCAGAAGACACAGGTGAGAGCAGCAGAAGACACAGGGTGAGAGCAGCAAAAGACACACACAGAGGGTGAGAGCAGCAGAAGACACGGGGTGAGAGCAGCAGAAGACACACACAGAGGGTGAGAGCAGCAGAAGACACGGGGTGAGAGCAGCAGAAGGCACATAGGGCAAGGACAGCAGAAGACACATAGGGCAAGGGAAGCAGAAGACACATAGGGCAAGGGAAGCAGAAGACACATAGGGCAAGGGAAGCAGAAGACACATAGGGCAAGGGAAGCAGAAGACACATAGGTTAATTGCACTAGAAGACACCAAGGGCAGCAGAAGGCACACACGGTAAGGGCAGCAGAAGGCACACACGGTAAGGGCAGCAGAAGACACACACGGTAAGGGCAGCAGAAGACACACACGGTAAGGGCAGCAGAAGACACACACGGTAAGGGCAGCAGAAGACACACACGGTAAGGGCAGCAAAGACACACACGGTAAGGACAGCAAAGACAAACAGGTTAAGGGCATCAAAGACAAACAGGGTATGGGCAGCAGAAGGCACAAAGGGCGAAGGCAGCAGAAGACACAGGGTAAGTGCAGTAGAATACACAAAGGTTAACGTCGGCAAAGTAGCCTCACTGAGGCATTTGGTACCAGGTCCCACGCATGGCAGAGTCTCTAGGAAATGAGGAAGTTGCTCGGTTACAAACCAGGCCTGTGTAAGCCTCGTGCTACCCAGACTTCCCCCTACCAACTGCAGCAACCAAGCATCTTTGCACACACTTAATCATCACTAGTATCACTGACTGCAAGGTGTGTGGGGGGGGGGAAATGTACAATACTGCCAAGCAGAGACTTGGGGAAGGTGAAGTCCTTAAATAAGGCTATGTCGACCTTGGTGATACAGGTGACCCTAACACAGCTAGGCATATTTTGGGGAAAGTGAAGGGAACAACTGCCTACATCAACATGACTACAAACGAAATCACAACAGATAAAACTATTTGTCTGCGCACAACAGTTCACATAATCCAGATTGAAGGTAAAACACATTCTAGCCACACAACAAACACTTAAGCCTAACTTAATTAACACAACCTTGTTAGAGACCCGGGGAACACAAATTTACTTTAGAAAAAAAAATCCTTAAGACTGGTTTGCAACACAGCTCTATACACATAGGTACCAACCCCAATTTTTGGACTTTATTATTATACAATAAATAGCAAATGATTCCTTCAAAAAACAGACCCGGTTAATTACACTGCTTCCAACAACCGGCGGAACTCTTACTCATGCATTCTGCCTCCCCCCCATTTATAACATGTTTTTGCTTTGAGTACGGTGCAATGAGGTGCATACAAAACTCATAAATAAATAATACATTTGCCCCAACCATGTATGTTTTTTTTCGTATATTTGCGCACACTGTCCTGAATCAGCTTCATTGTGACTTAAGATGACAATTTATTGCCAAACACAAGTTAACAACCACACACATATGAAACAACTGTACAGTGTTGGACCACATGAGGATACACACAAGTCTGTATTGTTCTAACTCCATCCTGTGCAATGTTTGAGGCCTACTTTGGCCTGCCCTCTGTGCCTATAAGTAGATGATGGTTATGAGCGGTGTTTGCAGTGCTGTGTTTTGCTGGTGTTGGCCTTCAGAGGCCGTGTATGGTTTCGCAGTGGAATGTGAACTGCTCATCCGGATCTGTGCTCGCCTATCTCTATCGTCCACAGTGAGGAAGGAGCCGCCAGGAGGAGGAGGGAGGCCTGGTCTGCTGAGCAAGGAGGAAAAAAACTTCTCTCCTCCTCTTTTGCAGCCAATCAAGGATGATGAGATACGGGGAGGTAAAAGATGGCAATTGTATGTTATGAAAGAGTATAAAGCCTTGTCTGGGGCAATCGCCACCTGCATCCTTCCTGCCCACCGCGAGTGGTGAGAAAACGGGTCTGGGAAATTAAAACGTTTCCTGGAAGCTGATGCACAATGGTATTACAATTAATCTATGTTTTTAAAGTCAAAATGTGAAGGCTTGAGGATAGGAAGAAAAAAAAAAGTTGATAGGGCAGCAGACTCGCATCCCCACCTTTTCAGGAAACAACCTTCACCTCGGCAGGTCCCTACACCCCCCAAACCGCTCCCCAAAGCGCCTCTTCCCCTCGAAACTTCATCCATTACAGGGGAGTACGCAGAGGCCCGGCGGCTCCCCATCACACTGCCCGCGCCCCCTCCCCCCGCTCCAGCACTTGGCTGCCCGCGGCCGCCTCCTCCTCCCCCTCCTCACCTGTTGCTTCTCGTTATCCACTGGATGCCACCGGAAGCGCCGCAAAACCGGGCCCTCGGCGGCAGCGACACCACCGCTGAGAGCAAACTCCAAGAGCGAGAAAAGTTGCAGCAGCAGCCGAGCCCTCCCCTCCCCGGAGCACCGCGCAGAGGAAAGAGAAAACTGTAAACCACCAGCTCGCCGCCCGGGTGCAGGCCCTGCTTAAGCCACGGTCACCGGGGAACAAAAGTCAAGTACCCTCCCCTCTATCGTGCATTTGCCAGGCCCCCGCTCATTAGTTCGGGGGTGGACGGAGGACCACTGGTTGTCGAGGCCTGGGGGCGGGAACCAGACCTAACACTTGCGTGCTTTTCGCAGTGAGAAGGTCGTCCCCCACCCTTGTCCCCCCTTTATTGTCGCCATAAAACTTTGCCCGACCAGGTCTTAACCACTGAAAACCGATGTGTGTGACCCCAGAAGGTGATGCCCTGACTAGCGCCCCAAAAGGCGGACGAGCACCGAAAGCCGAAACCCAAGAAGGGCTCCAGCAAAGGCAGGCATCAGCAGCACGCAGCTCGCTCAAGACGGCACAAAATCCAACACGTGACAATAGCGAAACGGAGCAGCCCCTCCCCTCTCACGGAAAACCGAGAACACAATGGCACCCCCGTTCACAACCCCCAAACAATGTGTGCACGAATCCGGCCATGTTCCATCGCCCATTCGCAGTTGCAATTCGGATTTCACTAGCCACTTTGCCACCTGGGTAATAATCGATGACCACGTGTCCATTGTGAGAGTGCCAATCGGAGCCCCGGCGCGCTCTCCGGACCCACAGAAAGGCACCCGAATGCTGCCCACACCCCTCCGGGGCCAATAGTGACCCTCACCTATCAGTCCAACAATGGTTCAAACATCTATTACACACACCACTTCAGCATTAGTGTCACCCCAGATATAGAGCTCCAAATGAATGCCGAAAACACACACAGATTGTACGAACCCTCTCCGAGCAACAAACAAGGAAAAGCCCCATATACATTGCATTCCCTCCTCTCCCAGTATACGCTCAGTTCACTGAAATGACCGCAAGTGGAAATGGATGCTCAGCAATCTCTCTACTGCCGTTCCGACCACTCACCACAGCGCATCTCGAGCACCTTCAAGATGCACAACAGTGTCCACCACCACCAAATGCGGCTTGCCGTTGGATCAGCCTCTACACCCAAAGGGCACCGGAGATGACTCTACAAAACCCGGACAGGCCGCTGCGGAATGCCCACGCCGCGGCTGCACCGGAATTCCAATGAGGAGACCAATCCACATCCCCTCATCACGGACCACATTTAGACTAGTCCCCATTGAGGTACGTGAGCGCCCCCAACTAGCGCAGGAGACCCTGCGTGCCGCTCCAAACACCCACTCCGTACCGGGACCAAAGGATAGACCACCCCGACAACAAACTGCATGTGCTACAGAACCGATTCAGACACGGGACAGACGCCCAATCCACCCTGCCATGAACACAACTGCGGCGACAGGAGGCCCACGCCCAAAAGAAGGACAAGGGCCATCCCCAAAACTTGCTGCTGGGCTGAGGGAGCAGCAAACTCTTCCCGGGCCGCCTCTTAGCAACCATGAAGGTCGCAGTCTCCTAAGAGACGAGTCCGGGCTGGCCCTGCCGCATCCACACCACCAAGGTGCACAGGAGGGGCGGGGGCCAGAGACTTCGGCACAGCCCCCAACCCCAAAAGCAAGCACACCCCGTGCGAAGCGGTGCCGCCCGCTGCTTAATTAAAGGAGGGGGGGGGGGGGGCGGAAGTTAATGAGACAGCCCCCTCCCGGGCACCACAACGCACGATGCAGAAACTGATGAGGGTGGCTCCTGCTCCGTGGTCCAGCTCAGCCCACCTCCCCCCTCCCCCTGCCCAGGGCTCGGATGCTGCTGGCAGCAGCCTCTCTCCTCCTTCCTGGACTCGTGACGGTGCCTTCAGCCCTTGTGCTCCTTTCTACGCTCCAACATTAGCGACGCACGAGGGAGGGCAGAAAACTACCACGGCTTCCGAAACAAGTCAGGTCCCGGGCCGCGCTGTGATTGGCTGACGTCACGGGGGTGTCCCGGGCCGGCAGCCAATCACAGCGCGGCCCGGGAATGACGTCACGGGGGTGTCCCGGGCCGGCAGCCAATCGCAGCGCGGCCCGGGACAAAGGGGCGGGGCTTAAAAAAAGCACCAGAAACGCCCCCGAATCGCGTTTTCGAGAGAAAGCGCGATTGACAGCCTCTGCCTCCCAATGGCTAGCCTCCATTTATGGAGCTAGCCAATGATAGGCAGAGGCGGGTCATCACCCCAGATAGAACTCAAGAGGTTTTGCTAGCGCATGCGTACTTCGTACGCATGGCTAAGGCAAAACCTAAAAAGGAAGGGGGGGTAAATGCGAATGGGTGAGGTCCTACATTTACAGCATCAATTCCACAGCATTTTGTGTTAACAACATTTGCCTACACCAATTCAGCTACATCACATGTTTCTAAGCCTATAAGTATGGCGTTCCATTCCATCGATATGTGCGTTTTACGGAGGCCTCTACGCTCTTCCTTCTGCAGTTCTGTCCCCTCTGCCT
The DNA here is from genome assembly GCF_964261635.1 of Lissotriton helveticus. Classification (NCBI taxonomy): domain Eukaryota; kingdom Metazoa; phylum Chordata; class Amphibia; order Caudata; family Salamandridae; genus Lissotriton; species Lissotriton helveticus. The sequence goes on along the minus strand of NC_136065.1, from coordinate 2,133,910,579 downwards.
TCCCCCATCGCAGTACCTCTCTATGCCAGTCGCCAGGTGCAGGCGGTCTAGCCGATTTCCACCTCATCGTTATTGTTCTTTTAGCCAAGAGAATGGCCAGATCTGTGAAACGTGTAGTGGGGCTTTTCTTCTTTTTGGTGGGGCCCAGACCTAGTATACTATACAATAGGGAGGGTTGGGACCTTCCGGGGGCTATCACCGCCAGAACCTTGTGTATTGTCCCCCAGTAATAGCCTAGTTTAGGGCAGCCCCACAGCATGTGCAGGAGGCCAGCATCCACAGCCAAGCACCGGGGGCACGTATCTGTCGCCTACGGAAACATGGCATGCAGCCGGTGGGGGTGAGATACGCTCTATGCACGATCATTAATTGAATAAATTTAAATTTAGGGTTTCTTGACACCTTGTTGGGGAACTTCGGTACCTTCTCCCATTCCTTGTCTCTGAGCACCCGGCCTAAATCTTGCTCCCAGCGCTCCCAGGTAGGTTGTAGGGAGATCGCCCTGTCAGATCGTATGCCATGTGTGAGCCATCTCGTTAAGTGACTTTCGGTCCCCATTAAATATTGCATAGTGAGAAGTGGGTTCGTAGGTGGCTCTGTGCCGGTCTGCGCCCAGGTCTTGGTAATATACCGTGTCACTTGTGCATGCAGTAAAAACAGCGGTGAAGGGGTCTGATGTGTTCGTGCGAAATCTGCGTGCGTCATGATAGTGCCATCTACAAAAAAGTCCCCTGTCAGCGCTTCCTTCCTGAACAAGACCTAAAAACCTTGGTCCAATCATTGGTTCTTTCCAGATTGGACTACTGCAACTTTTCCTTGCTAGCCGCCCCAAATCCCAACTTTCCCCTCTACAATCCATCCTTCACTCAGCAGCTCGCTTCGAATATGGGACTAAACGAAATGATCACATCACACCCATACTGCTGTCTCTTCGCTGGCTTCCTATCGCAGCAAGGTCAATATACAAGCCTGCCTGATTCACCCACAAAGCCTTGCACACCTCCACCCAAAGCTAGCTGACTAATAAACTCAAAGTCTCAGGAGGCTCTAGATCTTCACGCAATGCGGAGCGGAAAACTTACTGCTCGAACCTCCTACCTTCAAAAGGGAAAGTTTAAAGCTCAATCGTTCTCTGGTAATGCGGCCAGAATCTTGAACTCAGTTCCTCCATCCCTCCGAACCACCACCTCTTACCGGCCTTCAAACCAGATCTTAAAACTCTCCTCCTCCAAAGGCACTTCCTGGAATAATTCAACCCATTTCTTGACCCTTACGGCCATCTAGCACTCTCATGAGGCCAATTTTGTAAATATGTATTTTACTCCTGTTTTAACCTAACGCTTACACCTTTTATTTTTTACAATATAAATATGCAACTTGTTGCATTGTAACTGCATGTATGTAACTTGTTAACGTGCTCAGACTATCTTTTGTACCTTTGTAACTGTATATATGTAACTTGTTAGCGTGTTTAGTATATCCTGTGTACCATTTGTAACTTACCTGTTTCTTTTGTAAAGCGCTCTGACACGTTTGGGAAAATTTTGTGCTACATAAAACTGCATTAAATAAATCAAATCAATAAATGCAGTAGAAACAGTGCATGCACTGCCTAGGCTCGACCTAAAAACACAAAAAATAAAAAACATAAAATAAACCCAAAAACCTGGAACAGGACAAGGGACACAGATGAACTGTACTTGGCCCTGTTCGCAAACCAAAAGGTTGACAAGTAGTAAATGACACCGTTGGACGACAGGGAGGCCAGGCCACCCAACCCTCCCCAGGTGCACAGCTGCAGGGATGGGCCTCCACTGACAGGGATGCCCTCTCCTCAGTCTATGTGCACTGTCCAAGCACTCACGTGGCAAAACAAACAAGGAAAAGGGGCGGAGCCACTGACGTCATGCGCTAAGCCGCCTCCTCCTGGGAGCCTGGGCCATCCGCCATATTGGAGTGGGTCTCCTAAAGTTACAGCCGTACATTAAAAGAGCTAGTTCTCAATTTATTCTCTTAAGTTGTACCCATATTAATCTTTCCATCTTTCGCTCGTTTCTAAAATATTTATTAACATGAAATAACAAAAACGAGTGCAGTAAAACGTACGAATTAAGATAACAGATTTGAAAAAAATTGGAAAGATTTCAATGCATGGATGGACTCTTAGAATATAGCGGAACCTCACCATGTGACACTTATTTAGATGTCATGTAAATGGGTTTGGGAAGAAGGCGAGGGGGGCACGTCACAAAAATGCTCATACACAGCGGAGCAGGTAAGGTCTTGTGGCCGACGGCCATGTTAGGGCCAGGCGAACATCTCTTAAACTGTTTGATGCGTTATCCCTTAGCTCTGGTTTGACCGCTGCCTGGCGCTCGGGGTGCAGACAGCGGCCATCTTGGAAGTCCATAAACTCTCCTTATTGGCTAGACGCGGCCCAGATCTGAGGGCGGGACCTGTCAGCGCAGCGCGCGTACGCTTCCGTTTGCCTCGTGATCCCGGAAGTGAGTCGCGCAGAAGCTGTTCCGAAGATGGCGAGCGGGGCTGTGAGCGGCGGCCGGGGCTGCGGGACCCCCCTCCGGGGGCTCCTCCTGGGCCTGCTGCTGCTGCTGAGCGGGGCGTGGGGGCGCAAGCACCACCTCAGCCTGCAGGTAAGGGGGCGAGAGACCGGTGAGGGGCCTGGGGAGGGGGAGAGTCCTGGGGAGACCTGGGAGGGTGAAGGGGAGCCCAGGTGGGGGGGTCCCTGCCCCTCCCCGGGGGGCCAAGGATGGGTCCCCAGCGAAGGGAAGGACTGTCACCAGCTCAGCCTGCAGGTGAGGGGGCGAGAGACCGGTGAGGGGCCTGGGGAGGGGGAGAGTCCTGCGGAGACCTGGGACTGGTGAAGGGGGGCTCTGGTGGGGGGTCCCCGCCCCTCCCCCGGGGGCCAAGGATGGGTCCCCAGCGAAGGGAAGGACTGTCACCAGCTCGGGCTTTGCCCATCACCATACAGCCGTGATCCGGCCCGGCGGGGGCTGGCAGGTGCCTCAGCCTCACAGGTGAGTCTGGACCCCCTGCAGACCGTCGCCCTTTAACCTCCTGTCAACGTCTGAACAGTTTACCCACCACATGCACCGTGAGATTACCGATATTGACATCATGTATACATTGTAATATGCAAAACACACAAGTTGATGGATGGAATGTTGCACAATGGCAAAACATTCACCCCCAGTCACAGATCTGGGTTTAATCTATCACCATTCTTTAGCCCACTCTGCCACCCCAGTTCAGACTTGGCCATATGCAAATCAGCCTTGACCCTGTGCCTCATGGGTTACAGTCCAGCCCGAACTGCCAAGCCATGTCTTCCCTGGACCGGAAACAAGCATCCTAGGACCGGTTTCTGGCTATCAGCTGTCTTCAGCCAGGATAGCTTGACTCCAGTGAGCACAGGACCCACGTCTGGGCATACCCTTCCCACATAGGGTGAACAGCAAGACACACAAGATGATGGACGGAATGTTGCACAATGGCAAAACATTCACCCCCAGTCACAGATCTGGGTTTAATCCATCGTTATTTTGCTCACTGTTGGACAGGCCGCATGGTCGGGCTGCCCCCTCCCCGCAATGGGACCTGGACCCTGGCTCCCCCTGCATCCCCAGCCAGAGTCCCCGACGACCACCCGAAGTACACTGCAATTCCTCACCCACAAGACACCAGCTCCGAACCCAGCTGGCCCGGGTCACCATCCACACCACGGCCTCGGCCCAGCCGCCATCTTGGGCCACTACAGCACGAGGCCGCGTGGCCTCAACTCGACCCTCACCCTGGGCCCGGCCGGGCCCGACATCGAGGCACCAACCTCCCCCCGGGAGGCAGAGTGACCACTTGGCGAGTCAATGGGAGAAAGGAATCGTCAACGGCTCTCCTCCGCCAGGTGTCGATCACCCCCGGCCGCCTGGGCGCTGGCTCCGCCCCCCTGCTGGGTGTCTGGATTCCCTCATCCCGGACCTCCCGGCCCCCCCCGGCGCGAGGGTCCGGACATCAAAGGGGACCAGACCTATAACTGGGGCAGGACCAGACCAGGAAACCAGTTGTATCCTGGAGTCGAGAGACCCGAGAAGAACTCCTCTGTGACTGGCCTGCTGGCGCTGCCGCGGCCCTCTGCCTCGTGAAACCATCGTCTTGGCCTGCTGGCGCTGCCGCGGCCCTCTGCCTCGTGAAACCATCGTCTTGGCCTGCTGGCGCTGCCGCGGCCCTCTGCCTCGTGAAACCATCGTCTTGGCCTGCTGGCGCTGCCGCGGCCCCCTGCCTCGTGAAACCATCGACTTGGCCTGCTGGCGCTGCCGCGGCCCTCTGCCTAGTGAAACCATCGACTTGGCCTGCTGGCGCTGCCGCGGCCCCCTACCTAGGGAGACTATCATCTTGGCCTGCTGGCGCTGCCGCGGCCCGATCCACAGACACTCCAGCTCGAGGATTGTGAGCTCGCCTCTTACCACTACCTGTACCGATCCGGTACCAAGACTGTCCCGCTACCCCCTTTTTCCCTACAGAGACTAGAAGTGAGAGGACCCCCGGGTCCGAGATATCCTGTATCGCTGATATCCTTGCCTTAAGAACCTTATATAAAGCATTGAACTCGACTTGGTGTGGTGCCTGTTTGTGGGGAGGGAGGTAACTTGTCTGTACGATCGCAGGAGACGGTCCCACTCGGGGATCTCTCCCTCAGTACCCGGCCGAACCTCAGGGTCCCCGTCTAACATTGGTGGCAGCGGTGGGATCCGAACCTACGCATAATCGTACAGAAAGTCACCCGACCCACGACACACGACCACCATGACAACAGAGAGCGGAACAACGGAGAAATTCCAGATGGAAAAATTGGAAGATTACAACCACCGAGAACTGAAGCAATATTGCATGGAACTTGGTCTCCCAACCACGGGTCTGAGTACGAAGGAAGACTTCAAACGAGCCCTAGAAGCCTGGGCGGAAACGGGTACGGCCGTACCCCGAACACAAACAACCGAGACGAGCCCCGCACCAACTAATGAAAGAGCGGGTCTCTCCCTGGAAGAGATCCGAGAAAGAGAAAAAACCAGACTCCACGAATTAGAACTAGCCCGACTCCGCTTGGATGGAGAACTCAAGCTGGCAGAACAAAAAATAACCCTGGAACACTTACGGCTCAGGGAAGAGCGAGAAGACAAGCAAAGACAGAGAGAGCTAGAGGAAAAGAAACTAGAGTACGAACATGAGCGCAATCTCAAAACACTGGAGGTCCAGAAACAGAATAAAGACCTCGGGCTCCCCGAACGACCGACCCCGTCTGCCTCGACCGAACCCAAGGTTCACATCCCCAAAGATGTCATCCGGGAATACCACAAGAACGATGATATACAGCAGTGGTTTAAAGCCTATGAGGTGGCAATGACCTCCCACCGGATTCCCCGAAGCGATTGGGGAGCCGGATTATGGGGGAGGTTTGTCAACGAAGGGCGGGACGCCCTGCTACAACTCCCGGACCAGCTGATGACCTCCTACGACCACATGAAGGCCGCCCTCCTCACTCGATACGGGCTCACACCGGAGATGTACCGCCAACGGTTCCGCGACTGCAAACGGATTCCGGGTACAACTTGGGTGGAGTACGTGAACTTTTTTAGCCGAGCCTTCGAGGGGTGGATCAAGGGCAACAAAGTAACCACCTACGAACAACTCTTTGACCTTATCGTATGGGAGCACCTGTCGAACAACTGCTTCGTGGAGCTCCGGCAACACCTCCTGGACAGTAAGCTAACCGACCCTCGACAACTCGCCGTCGAGGCCGACCGGTGGGAAAGCACCCGAGTTGGCCGGAACGCACCCAGCGAATTATCCAGACCGTATCGCCCCCGAGGGGGAGGAGGAAGTCAGGGTCGGGGGAGAGACCCCGGCCCCTCGTCACCCCCCAGAAACCCCTCGACCCCGGTTGGCCGAGGAAGCCCTGCCGTCCGGGCCGGTTTCCGGGCCAACATTACGTGCCACAGGTGCCAGCGACCCGGCCACTACGCCAGTGATCCCAATTGCCCAAAGAATCCGAACACTACCCCCCGCCAAGTTGCAGCGGCGGCCCTAGGGGAAGAACTAATCCCGGAAGACCAGGAAGAGTACGAGACCGATCCCTCTGAATGGGCACCCGCCGCCATGGCACTGGTCTGCTTAGGGGAGAGAGACATGATTCCGCGGGCCCCCCTTCCCGCCAACACCCAGAAGTACGGTCAATGGGTCAACATTAATGGCCGCCGGGCGGAAGCCCTCCGCGACACCGGGGCCAGTGTAACGGCGGTCCGACGCCACCTCGTCACTCCAGACCAAATCTTGCCGAACATTCTTTGCCCTGTCCGATCAGCCGACAATTCCGAAAGCCTATGCCACATGGCCTGCGTCCCCTTCGAGTGGGGAGGAGTAACAGGGATGTTAAAAGTAACTGTCCGCGATGATGCCCCCGTGGACTGCCTCCTAGGAAACGACCTTGAAAGCTCTCCCTGGGCAGCTGTCGAACGGAGGGAGCACCTGGGGATGCTCGGCCTCCCCGAATGGGTCTGCGTCACGACCAGGTCCATGACCGCCCGCGCGGTCCCCAGCCCAGAAGAGCCCGAGTGGCCAGAACCTCCTCCCGCGCTCATCCCCGAGGAGGCCGCCCCAGAAGCCAGTCCATTGACCCAAACCGAAGAAGGATCCGACCAGCTTCGGGACGTCCCTGACCTGGCACAATGGCGGCAGGAGGGAGGCCCCACGCAGGAACAATTCCGGGCCGAACAGAAAACCTGTCCCTCTCTCGTAGGACTCCGGCAGCAAGCCCTGGCCCAGAGCACCGGGGATACCTCGGGGGGCCCACTGGATCTACTGGGACCAAGACCTGCTCTACAGCGAGCAGAAAGTTGCAGAACTAGGGGCCAGTCGGGTGCTGGTGGTGCCCCTTCGCTTCCGAGACTTCCTCCTGAACTTAGCCCACGATGTCCCCCTTGCCGGACACCTGGGGCAGGATAAAACCTACGACCGCCTGGTGACCCATTTTTTCTGGCCCCACATGCGGAAGGATGTCACCAACCACTGCAAGGCCTGCCCCACCTGCCAGGCCAGCGGAAAAAGTGGCCGAAAAATCAAAGCACCGTTACAACCCTTTCCTGTCGTCACCACCCCGTTTGAACGAGTGGGAATAGACATTGTGGGGCCCCTCGACCCTCGAACAGCCCAAGGACACCGGTTCATCCTGGTCCTTGTAGACCACGCCACCCGCTATCCCGAGGCCATCCCTCTTCGGACCGTGACGGCCCCCGTGGTGGGCCGGGCCCTGCTGGGGATCTTCTCCCGGGTGGGGTTCCCCCGGGAGGTCGTCAGTGACAGGGGCACGAACTTTATCTCCAGATATATGAAGTCCCTCTGGCAACAATGCGGGGTCACCTACAAATTCACGACCCCCTATCACCCGCAAGGAAACGGACTGGTCGAGAGATTCAACCGCACCCTCAAGGGGATGATTAGGGGTCTAGAAGAACCCCTTCGACGCCAGTGGGACGTGCTACTTCCCTGCCTCCTGTTTGCCTATCGGGAGGTCCCGCAGAAGTCCCTCGGCTTCAGCCCCTTTGAACTCCTGTACGGGCACCCCGTCCGGGGCCCCCTCAGCCTAGTCAAGGAAGGTTGGGAGCAGCCTCCCCAGAAAACTCCCCCGGACATCTACAGGTATCTCCTGGCTCTCCGCAACCAGACCCGGCGGTTCCGAGACGCCGCCAAAGCCAACCTCGAGGCCAGTCAGGAGGACATGAAGAGGTGGTACGATCAGCACACGTCCTCCATTGAGTTCGAACCTGGACAACAGGTCTGGGTGATGTCCCCGGTTGAGCCCTGTGCACTCCAAGACAGATGGTCCGGGCCCTTCAAGGTAATCGAACGCAAGGGGCCCGTCACCTATTTAATCGACATGGAGACTGCCCGGAACCCCCTACGGGTCCTCCATGCCAACAGGCTCAAACCCCATTTTGTGCGATCCGAACTCAGCCTCCTGATGGCTACCGATAATGGGACAGAAGAAGACTCTGAACCCCTTCCGGACTTACTGAGGGCCCTCGAGCAGGATGGCTCAGTGGAAGGGGTCCAGCTCTCCGAGGCCCTGTCCCCGGAGCAACACCAAGACTGCCAAACGCTCCTGAGGCAGTTCGCCTCCCTGTTCTCCCTCACCCCCGGAGTCACCCCCTGGTGCCTCCACGATGTGGACACCGGGGACAGCCCTCCTATTCGACACCGAGCGTACCGCGTACCAGACCGGGTACGAGCCTGCATCCAGACCGAGGTGTCCAAAATGCTGACCCTAGGAGTGATCGAACGCTCAGACAGTCCCTGGGCGAGCCCAGTCGTCCTAGTTCCCAAGGCAGCTGCCCCGGGCGTTGCCCCTGAGCTCCGGTTCTGCGTGGACTATCGGGGGCTGAATGCAGTTACCCGGACCGACGCTCATCCCATCCCCCGGGCAGACGAGCTAATTGACCGGATGGGGGCCGCCCGCTACCTGAGCATCTTCGACCTAACAGCGGGCTACTGGCAGATCGGCCTCACCCCTAGGGCCCAAGAACGATCCGCCTTCTCTACCCCAGACGGGCACTACCACTTTAAAGTCATGCCCTTCGGCATGAAAAACGCCCCGGCAACGTTCCAACGGCTGGTAAACCAGGTACTGGCGGGCCTGGAAGGCTTCAGCGCCGCCTACCTGGACGACATTGCTGTGTACAGCCACCAGTGGACCGACCACCTCCGCCACCTGCGGGAGGTTCTACACGCCCTCCAGCAAGCCGGGCTCACCATCAAAGCCAGCAAGTGCCAGGTGGGCCAAGGGTCCGTGACCTACCTAGGACACCAAGTGGGAAGCGGGCTGGTGGCCCCTCTCCAACTCAAGATTGCTGCCATCCAGGCCTGGCGACCCCCTACGACCCAAACAGAGGTCCGGGCCTTCCTGGGGCTCACCGGATACTACCGGCGGTTCATGAAGGACTATGGCAGCATCGTGGGGCCCCTCACGGAGCTCACCTCCAAAAAGAGCCCCAAAACCGTCAACTGGACCCCGGACTGCCAATCGGCCTTCGAAAAGCTAAAGACCGCCATGTGCACGGCCCCCGTGCTCCAGGCTCCCGACTACAGCCGGGAATTCATTGTGCAGACGGACGCCTCCGATCATGGTGTGGGGGCCGTCCTCTCCCAACTCAACGCCGAAGGGATCGACCAGCCAGTGGTCTTCATCAGCAGACGCCTATTGCCCCGAGAACAGCGCTGGAGCACCATTGAGAGGGAGGCCTTCGCCGTAGTCTGGGCACTCAAGAAGCTCCGACCATACCTCTTCGGCACCCACTTCCGGGTGCAAACAGACCACCGACCCCTGCAATGGCTGATGCAAATGCGGGGGGAGAACCCGAAGCTGCTGCGCTGGTCCATCTCCCTGCAGGGGATGGACTTCACGGTGGAACATCGTCCAGGCCAGGACCACGCCAACGCCGACGGCCTGTCACGCTTTTTCCGCCTCAGCGAGGAGAGTCCCCAGGAAGATGGCTGACTCTCCCCGCCTTCAGCTGGGGGGGACGCATGTTGGACAGGCCGCATGGTCGGGCTGCCCCCTCCCCGCAATGGGACCTGGACCCTGGCTCCCCCTGCATCCCCAGCCAGAGTCCCCGACGACCACCCGAAGTACACTGCAATTCCTCACCCACAAGACACCAGCTCCGAACCCAGCTGGCCCGGGTCACCATCCACACCACGGCCTCGGCCCAGCCGCCATCTTGGGCCACTACAGCACGAGGCCGCGTGGCCTCAACTCGACCCTCACCCTGGGCCCGGCCGGGCCCGACATCGAGGCACCAACCTCCCCCCGGGAGGCAGAGTGACCACTTGGCGAGTCAATGGGAGAAAGGAATCGTCAACGGCTCTCCTCCGCCAGGTGTCGATCACCCCCGGCCGCCTGGGCGCTGGCTCCGCCCCCCTGCTGGGTGTCTGGATTCCCTCATCCCGGACCTCCCGGCCCCCCCAGGCGCGAGGGTCCGGACATCAAAGGGGACCAGACCTATAACTGGGGCAGGACCAGACCAGGAAACCAGTTGTATCCTGGAGTCGAGAGACCCGAGAAGAACTCCTCTGTGACTGGCCTGCTGGCGCTGCCGCGGCCCTCTGCCTCGTGAAACCATCGTCTTGGCCTGCTGGCGCTGCCGCGGCCCTCTGCCTCGTGAAACCATCGTCTTGGCCTGCTGGCGCTGCCGCGGCCCTCTGCCTCGTGAAACCATCGTCTTGGCCTGCTGGCGCTGCCGCGGCCCCCTGCCTCGTGAAACCATCGACTTGGCCTGCTGGCGCTGCCGCGGCCCTCTGCCTAGTGAAACCATCGACTTGGCCTGCTGGCGCTGCCGCGGCCCCCTACCTAGGGAGACTATCATCTTGGCCTGCTGGCGCTGCCGCGGCCCGATCCACAGACACTCCAGCTCGAGGATTGTGAGCTCGCCTCTTACCACTACCTGTACCGATCCGGTACCAAGACTGTCCCGCTACCCCCTTTTTCCCTACAGAGACTAGAAGTGAGAGGACCCCCGGGTCCGAGATATCCTGTATCGCTGATATCCTTGCCTTAAGAACCTTATATAAAGCATTGAACTCGACTTGGTGTGGTGCCTGTTTGTGGGGAGGGAGGTAACTTGTCTGTACGATCGCAGGAGACGGTCCCACTCGGGGATCTCTCCCTCAGTACCCGGCCGACCCTCAGGGTCCCCGTCTAACACTCACCAAGCCACCCCAGTTCAGACATGGCCATATGCAAATCAGCCTTGACTCTGTGCCTCATGGGAACAGTCCAGACCGAACTGCCAAGCCATGTCTTTCCTGGACCGGAATCAAGCATTCTAGGACCGGTTTCTGGCTATCAGCTGTCTGCAGCCAGGATAGCTTGAATCCAGTGGCAAAGTGAGCAAGAGACTCACACTCATGTCTGGGCATACCCTTCCCACATAGGGCAAACAGAAAAACACACAAGGTGATGGACGGAATGTTGCACAATGGCAAAACATTCACCCCCAGTCACTGATCTGGGTTTAGTCCATCGTTATTTTGCTCACCATGCCACTCCAGTTCAGACATGGCCATATGCAAATCAGTCTTGACCCGTTGTAATATGTTCTATGTTCTGTATTTTTTCCTACAATGTAAATACTGCACATATGGTCTTTTAAACATACCAGTGACTTTATAACCACTATTCTGTCACACTGTATATACCGCATACTTTTGCCACATTTATTGTGCAGCCCTGAGGAAGCCCCGTACGGATGGCCATGTAAAGGGGCGAAACGTGTTGGCTGTAACTTGATGTTGCTCACCCAAGAGAAAGTCTCGGTATCGCAGAAACTGCATAAAACACTTTTGCAAAAGACTTAACTGCCCTCTGGAATTTTTTCCGCGAAAGATCACAAATTATCAAGATTTGTCTTGACACTCCTTTGGAGCTCTTTAACCTCCTGTCTCCGCCCTTGCAGGTTGCCTATTTGGGATGGATACTCCTTAAAGCGTTGTCTTCTAGTAATGCAAAATGGGGAGAGGAGACCGGGGAAATGAACCTTTCTAGACCTCAGGGGAGAGGAGACCTTTGTGGGGGAGCCCAATGCGAAGGTGTCCTGGTACATTCTGGGTGGGAGGGGGCCTGTGGACATGAGTGGTGCATGTGTCTGTGAAGGGCCATGCTAGAGACCCTCATGCAGAAGACAATAGGGCACTATGGGCACCACAGTGGAGGGGACAAGGGGGAGAACATGGCCCTGGATTGAAATGCTCCAGTGGGAGAGGAGATTTGTTTACATGGGTGGGGCGTGATCCTGTGGGTTTTGGCTATTTTGTGGTTAGTGGGCTTCTGTTGTGAAGCATATATCAGTGTATAAATGCTTTAATGGCCTCACAAGTAAGACAAAATAAGTACATGATTACTTGAGGTGATATTTAAATGGCGTTCTGTACATTGCTTCTCCCATTAAGTTTATGGTGAAAAGTATTTTTCCTGCTTTCCGGTTTTCACTTCTGGTGATGTGCAGTGGCATATTTCTGTTTTCAGTATTTGCCCCATCGACGAAGGTGGTTTTACCTTGCTTTTTTTTTTTTTTACACAGAAAGTCATAGGATTTATACCCATTTCATGGTGTGTATGGCGTGCAAACCTAGATAAAAAGCAACATGGGATCCTGCAGTGTTGGGTAAACAGGACCAGTGCAGAGGAGGGACGATGAGGGACCGGATTCTGTTTCAACAGTGGAGTACCTGTAGGAAAGTGGAGTATTATTAATGATGCTGGTTATGCTTCACCATTCAAATCTATCACAAACCTCTAAAGATGGTCCTTGGATTCACATTCATAAATCCATAGCTCAGTCCTGGTAGCGTGGCAAAGAGCAGTTAGGCTTTAATAGAGGAACTTGTGTTAAGCCTTTCAGAGTACCAACATGGATGTTAAGTACTTGACATGATGTGAAAGAAATCTGACAACATTTTAGAACAGTAAAGCGGATTTTTATCTTAATGTAGACATCAAAAACAAATGAAGTCAGATAATGAAACTGGGGTTATGGATTTTAGAAACGATGAAAATTCAGTGCATATTAATACAGTGAAACTTTATCACAGCGGTCAATGGTAAAAACCACTAGTGACAATCGGTCACTTGCAGGTCAAGTTGCGTGAAACCCTTGTAGGGTAAAGGTGAGGCGTGTCCCTGAACCGGGCCACGACAGTCAGTTAAATTTTACCTGACCCATGGAGCCCAGGTGCAATGGTGTTCAGGCTGTCAAGTTGCAGAGCGGGAGCCGCGGGGAAGCTGCTTTTACTGCTTAAATGGTGCTGCGGGAGAACAGGGTGCAAAATGTCAACAGCCATGGCACCGCTGACTTCAGATGAAGGTTTTATGGAGTATCCTCTAGGTACAGCGTTGAGTGAAGGGGTCAGTTGCAGGAAACGGGGCGCTTCAGCCTCAGGAGGAACACAGAAGTAACCTGAAACTTTGTTAAAGGTAGGACTACAGGTCCCGCAATGCACTTTTCCATCTACTTCTGGGCAATTCCTCATAGGGCCTGATTTCCAGCGATTCTTTTGATTTGGAGTGTTGATTTACCTGCTGTTTGCAGGGAACTAGTCTAAGGGAGTCTGAGGTTGTAAATGGCTTTCACTGGGGTCTCTTTGTCTGTGGGAACCAATCTTTAGCCTAGGATGAGTCACGTTCATGCAGTTCCAAGAGCATTGCCATAGGTGCAGAGTAGCCTTCTTTTGCTTTGTGCAAGTCCTGTTGTCATAGACTCGGGTCTCTTTGCAGATTGTTCAGAACTGAGGTTATGGTGTCGGAAGTGGCCCTTAAATCCTATATTTAGGGGTGTGGGTGCAAGTGGCCAATGGGCTATTAGCCCCAGCAGATAATCCACCCCTGAAATGACCACGTCTGGTGGTGTAGTTCACCTTTTCTACCCAGAACCCGCTATTTCTACCAATTTTAAAAATGGCAGAAGTCTTCCTCTGCTGTACAGACCAGGTAGCCCCTTCTAGAGATGCGACTAGCCTTCTGAGGGTGTATGTCACCTGACTACCTCATTTTCCCACCCGTTTAGCTGCCAGTGTTCCTGGGGGAGAGGAATGGCATTCCTTGTTTTGGGAGGCATTCTGGATGCATATCCGAGGAGGAGCCTTTGAAGCTCACCACCTTGATGTGCCCCTTCCCTACCCAGCCTAAGAGGGGAGACATGATCTCCTTCATGCCCAGGCCTTTGTTCCCGACTACTGGGAGTGTTCACATTGCTTGGTAAGAGGTCAGAATCCTGTCTTGGTGGCAGCAAGCGTGGGTGGCCAGCCAGAGCACAGGAAAACTGGGGCAACCAGGAGTGCAACCTCTAAGGTAGCCACCTGGGTGCATGCTACATCGCTCCAGGCACAAGATTCGTGTCTGAGGTGAGAAGGCAGATTGTTCGATACCAAAAAGTAACGTATTTAAGCAGTGCCATAATGGAGCTGCCAAACTCGGGTTTGCCCGGATGACAGTCCATGTTATCCCATGGACCATCTATCACTTATAGTGTCCTTTAATTGTAAAGGGCACTAGAGGGACATATAAGCTTGCACGTACGTGTTCACACCTTTAAGAAAATGCAGCCTGCCTCCTGGGCTTTAGAGGTCTTCCTTAGGGGTGCTTGACATTTCAAAGACCGTATATTGACTTTGTCACACATGATGAGAGCAAAGTAGAGTTTGAGCAGTTTGCACTGCTACTGCGGACTGCAATGGCAAGCCTGCTTTCAATATTCCAGGGGCCACCCAGCGTGGCACCAACAGTGCTGCAAGCCCTGGGGTCCTTTTACCACCCATGACCTGGATACCATATACTAGGGGCTTATAGGGGGAGGTATAGTCCTTGTCAATTGGGGTTATCAATTCACACACGTTTTGGGCTAAGGGCACTGGCAACGGGGCATTTTTAGCAGGCTTCGGTGCACAGTCTGTAAAAATCCCGAATTTAGTAGTCTAAAGGGGGGGGGGGGGACTGAAAAAAGCTTGTTTTCTTACAGGTATCCTCTGGAGTCTGACTTCTGGAGTGATGCATATGGACAGGTCGTTCTTAACTCCTTGCATGCTCATGATGAGCTCAGCTCGTCATGAGCGACGGCGCTCCGGTGCTCATGCTGAGCTCGTCATGACCGCGCCCGTATCGTGGAACGCTCGCAGGCTGGGCTGATTCCCCTGCTGTGCTGAACGTTCCATTGGAACGGGCGCGGTCATGACGAGCTCAGCTCGTCATGAGCACCGTGGCTCATGACGAGCTGACCTCGTCATAAGCATGGAGGCGATGTACGCGCCCCCCTCCCCCCAGCACAGCGGGGAAATACCCCGAGCAGCGAAGGGGTTAAAAACGAGGATCTTCCAAAGGTGCTTGCCAATTCTGGATTAGGATGGTAGGCCAGAAGGTTTGGAGAAGAGCCCTGGCACCTGCATGAATGACTCTTCCATCAACCTAGAGGCCTTTAAGAAGCAGCAACCTCTTAGGACATTTAATAGCCTCCTCTGGAATCTGACCCTGGTACGTCCTGCAACATCCCATCGCTTAACCCAAGGAGGTGCAAACAAAATGAACATGTTTCTAGTACTAGAAGTAGGGGGTACCGGGTGACTCTGTCATCAGCACCTCCAGTCTGGGGTTTCCTTTTACAAATGACTGTTTTTCAAGTGTGTTAGTCCAACTTGTTCAATAGACCAGAGCCAAGACTACAATTCCCAGAATGCACCAATGTTTTTTATATTAACGCGCCTGGTGCTGGAAAAAGGTGTGTAGGATGTGATCACCTGCCCTCAGATTTAGTGCACTCACTCACCAACAGTTTGACGTTTATCCACCCACACACAATGCTGTACAACTGTCCATTCAATTTTCTGTTTTCCTAATAAACGGCAGGTTAGAAATGTTATGAAATTACTCAACATAGACATTTTTTCCGCCTGTGCAGCAAATTTGGTATATATTTGTGATTCAGATGCCGTGGAAGGATTCAGTCAGATCGACACATTAGATTAAATTATGGCCCAAGAGAGATTTGTATGATCTTTCATCAGAGTTTACCTCGGGCAGGGAGTTACCTCTTAACGAAGGCGAGGGCCAGGAAAATACAAGTAAAAATAAAATTCGCTAATAAGTCAGAAATGTGATCTGTGGCAGGAAACCATTGATAAAATATCAAAGTCAGGCAGCCCACACACCTCTGTGTGACACATGCCCCACAAGGAATGGCGATCGGTTTAAACCTCTGAAGAGGTGCAGGCTTCAATCACGCTTGTGGCTCGCAGGGAGAAGTCAGACTGTCACCAAGCATGCATGAGTGTTTCATTCAATCTCAGCTGCTGTTTCCCCCGGAGTCTTACTGAGACACTGTCTTCACATCAGCCTATGGGGGCCGCACCCCGAGTCTTATATAGGGAAAAATATAAAACACGTGTTAAATAAAAAAAAAAGTACAAAAGCAAAGCAGACTTCGATAAATAAACAAGCATTTACAATGCAATAAGGCACGCATAAACGCCAGACCTGTTGCTTTGCAAATGGTAGTGATCCTGGACAACGGGGGGGCAGCATGGACAGCTTGAGTACGAAGGCATGGTAGGTATGACGGCAACGGGAGGGGCGGCGGGGGTTATTTGAAGGCACGGACAATGGGAGGGGGGGGGAGAAGGCACGAACAACGGGAGGGAGGTGGGGTGAGTAAAGAATGCACCAAAGCACGTTGTGCTTGCAGTAGGGCAGCCACCATTGTCAATAAAGTAAATAGTGCTCACCCACTAGATAAAGCATGCTATGTTAGGAGCGAAGTAAAAGGTCCAGCCCTTATGGGCAGCAACAAATGGAGACAAGGCGGTACCGAGGCGGGACTATCAAGCCTCATAATGAATCGGAAGCTAGCGTTTACTAAGGACATTGACACCAGCCAATTACAAATGTGGGCGAGGCTTCCACAGCACTTCCGCAACATACACTACTACAGCATGGCTCGTAGAGCGAGCAGCGCATGCGCGCTGCAACGCTAGGCTCAAAATAAAAAATCTTTGTAAAGCAATAGGTGTCGCATTTGTGAGAGTTTAAGCTATTGTCATTTACAATGCCAATAGATTAAAGTCTCCTAAATGCGAGACCTGTTGCATTGTAAACAAGTGTGCGCCATTGTCCATGCTGCTTGGAAAGTGAAAGTGTGCATCGCTCACTGAATATAAGGAAAGCACGTTGTGCCTGCAGTAGGGCAAAACCCATTAAAGAAAATAGTGCTTACAGAGTAAATAGCACAGACGGTGTAACGACCAAAGTAAAAGGGCTAGTCCTCATGGGAGATTACAAATGAAGACAAGGTGGTTCTAAGGAGGGACTAACAAGTCGATTGCTGAATCAGAAGCCAACATTTTACACAGGACAAAGGCACCATCCAATGAAGAATGGGCGGAGCATCAGAGCAGGGCCTGTGCTGCCCAGGCTCGACCTAAAAAGTCCATTCCTCATGGGAAGTTACAAATGCAGGCAAGGTGGTACCAAGGAGGGAGTGCTAAGCGTATTCATGAATGAAAAGCAATGATTTAGTGTTGGACAGGCCACATGAAGGGCTCGCTCCCTCACCGCAGGACAGGGCCCGGGCCACCGTCAGCACCATTGCCCGGCCCAGCCGCCATCTTGGACACGGCACCACGCGGCCGCGCGGCCTCAGCCCGACCCCAACCCTGGGCCTGGCCAGGCCCCGACATCCCGGCACCACCCTCCACCCAGGAGGTGAACGGCCCACTTGGCAGGTCAATGGGAGTACGAAGTGTCGATGGCTCTCCCCCGCCAGGTGCCGAGCACCCCCAGCCTCCTTGGGCGCTGGCTCCGCCCCCCTGCTGGGTGTCTGGACTCCTCCATCCCAGACCTCCCGACCTCCAAGAGCGAGGGTCCGGACATCAAAGGGCGCCAGACCTATAACTGAGGCAGCCCCAGGACAGGAAGGCAGTTGTATCCTGGAGTCGAGACACCGAGAAGAACTCATCCTTGACGGACTGCTGGCGCTGCCACAGCCCTGCCTTGTGAACTATTGCCCTGCCTGCTGGCGCTGCCGCGGCCCTCTGCAACCTTCATCCTCGTGGGACCTGCTGGCGCTGCCGCGGCCCTCTGCAACCTTCATCCTCGTGGGACCTGCTGGCGCTGCCGCGGCCCTCTGCAACCTTCATCCTCGTGGGACCTGCTGGCGCTGCCGCGGCCCTCTGCAACCTTCATCCTCGTGGGACCTGCTGGCGCTGCCGCGGCCCTCTGCAATCTTCATCCTCGTGGGACCTGCTGGCGCTGCCGCGGCCCGTAGAAACCTCCATCCTCGTGGGACCTGCTGGCGCTGCCGCGGCCCGTTGCAACCTGCATTCTCGTGGGACCTGCTGGCGCTGCCGCGGCCCCTCGTAACCTTCATCCTCGTTGGGACCTGCTGGCGCTGCCGCGGCCCGTTGCCACCTACGACCTCTTCGGGCCCTGCCGGCGCGGCCGCGGTCTGACCCATCCGAACACCGAGCTCGAGGATTGTGAGCTATCACCGTTACACCTCCGTACCCGTGGGTACCAAGACTGTCCCGCTACCCCCTTCCCTTACTAGAGACTAGAATTGAGAGGATCATCGTGTCCTGAACGCCTTGTATCATACCACTCTACTACCAGAAGTGCCTATAAAAGGTGTTACCCTGATCTTTGTGTGGTGTCCATCTGTGGGGGGGGAAGTTACCTGTCTGTGCGATCACTGTGCTCGGCCGACCCTTCAGGTCTCCGTCTAACATTTAGAAAGGACAGTAACAGGAGCCAATTGAAAACATGGCTGGAGTTTCAAGTCTGAATTCAGCATGCCTCGCAGAGCAGCTCATTCGTTACCCAGGCTCGACCTAAAAATTGTGATTTGGCTTATGTGAACGGATTCTGTCACAGTTGTTTCTTACTACTTTTTCTCATTTAGTGAATGTCATTTAATCAGTATAATGTGCACCGTATGTTTTTGTGCTTGTTCATTGGCATTGATAAAGAATGTTATTGTTTATTCACATTCAGTTTGCACATTCGTAGTAGGTAGATGTGTTAAACTGTTTACAAAGGAGAGCGCGTCTGGCAATTGTTGTTTGGATATATATAGTTGGTCCAGCCACTACACGCCACATAATGAATCAACCTATGTATGTATACATTATAAGCAGTCCCAGGTTGCAGCAAACCAGGGCTGAGTTACATGATAGGGCTGCACAAAACTAGTCACAGCTGTTTGCAATTCCCATTCCTCTCAAGCCCTAAAAGAGAGAATCCAGTGCTGTGAAAAAACACGACTACTCACTACAATGGGTACTAGGTCTCTGAATACTTGACAGTGCATTCTGGGATGTTTTGTCCACAAAGCTTACATAGGTTCTCCAGTGTGTCCAAGACTGAAATAGAAAACAGGCAGAAGTCAAACAGGGACTTGGGTTTCATTTTGGTGGTGATATCCAGGCTTCAGTTGGTCCTTGTGCAGTGAACAATGGATCCTTAACTCTTTTTTTCCACTTGCCTGTAATAATGTGGTTCTAAGTCACCCCTCTTAACTCCCCAGCTTCTGAAAGGATACCAGCCTTTCTGTCTTTGTGCCTGGTGAGTCCAGTTAACATCAAAAGGTAGTGCACCTTTTTAATGCCTTTCATATTGACTCAGGACTATATTTAGGTATCTTATTTAAATATTACATGGAACTCCGAATAGCTTTGTTTTCAGTCTCTTGTTTATGCTTCTGCTGCTGTTAGTATGCCATGTTGGTGTTCCAGCGAGTTTTTGGATTTTAAAGAATTTACTCTAGGTTTACACTTTCATGGAAGGCATTATGTTGATCTTGAGCGTGATTTGCCCTGGTTTTACCAGCATGAGTAGGTAAATCATGGTTTCTTTTGAATTGCTGTTGCAGATTCTAGAATAGATTGGTGACGTTTTCAGCCTCGGGTTAGCTTTTGTTTATACACTTTTTTTGTTTTTGCTATGAATGGCGATGACATTAAGAGGGGAGGGGTTGCGTTCAAGGTAGGTGAAGGTTATGGCCCAGTTGACTGCTGTACAAATAAAATGAGTTGCCAGAGAAAAGCAGATTCTCCACACAATTATGCAGGCAAACTAAAATTCACAGATGTTGATCAGTTGAGCTAGGGTCCTAAGCTTTGGAATGCCTTAAACTAAAACATAGAGGGAAAACGTCATCTTCCTAAACCTCAGCAGCCCCTTTATAACTGGATTTTTAAGCAATTCATTGGCCAGTGGCTACTATTGTAGTACCCAGCAACCTCTGCTCTCTAAAGAAAGGCTGCTAAACACTAACCACCTGGAACTGGTATGAGATGTGATATGAAGCAGGATTGGCCTGTGATACGAGCTGGAGATTGCAATAACCATTTTGAACCGTTCAAGCTGCTCGCGTTCTCTACCAGAGGATGAGCAATCCATGAGCTGCTGGCAAATCCTGTATAAAAGTGTTCAACGGTCACTAATCAGCTACTTAATTTGACTTTAGAATATGGCTTAAGGGCAACCAATGGCCACTCTATTTCGGACCATTCTGCTATTCCTACCTTTAGGCAGGGCAGATCCTTTAGTCATATTGACTACATTTTTTATGGATCGAAGATTGTGGTCTTTCTTAAGCGACATGAAGGTTGTACTTCGACCTGATAGCGGTCACAGTGCTTTACCTGTCGAACTCCTTGCTGACGTCTTGCCTGCCCCTCAGAACTGTAAACTTGAGTCTCACTCAGCACCCTTATTGCAACCTCAAAAATGTAATTTGGAGAGACCTAATTAACAATGGTATGTTACTGAGTGGGGATTTATCAAGCTTTTGTTGATTTCTTCAAGGCTTACGATAGGTTTCCCCTGGATAGGCTAATTTTTGCCCTATACCAGTAGATGGTGAAAAAAATCTGATCATTCTTTACAACTTGCTCCAAGCTGGCAACCAGCCCAAATATTTCTTGCCCTTGGTTCTCAAACTCATGCAGAGTGGCCAAGAAGGTGTTGATCGATTCCGCTGGGTCAATCAACAAAACGGAGTTAAAAATCACTAGGAAGTTTTGCGAGTCAATCCTAATGACTGCAAAGCGAGACCGGGAGGAGGCCCAGTGGATTGACCTTCCTGCATCTTTGGCCAGGAAAGAGATCCAAGCTTTCTGGAATATTATTGCATCTGGTAGTCGCTCAAGTGTTTCTCTGCCTCATGCTTTTGTCCTACTGACCTGTGGGTTGCTCACGCCCTCTCCCTTTACAAAGAACGGTTAATTTTCTACCATAACATCCATGGACACCACTGAGTATATAAATTGTTCACGGGTGATGCCTACACCCAGCTGTTGCTCTTCGGTGCATTTTGTCTGGCCCGACAACATACCAAGTGACTTGTTTCTCTCTGATCTAGCTATATGGATACCATACCTGGAAGCCCTCTTTAAATCTTTAGTGGGGGGGGGTGCAGGTGGGACCATCCCTGAGTCGTAGAAAGTAGCAATTATTGTCCCTATACACAAGACGAGTGAGAGAACCTGGGAATTACAGGCCGATTAGCTTAATTGACATTTCATAAATGATTTTAGTCTGGCATGTCCTCGCCCACCTCCAGACCAATATATGGAAGACCGCCAAAAATTGGCGGACTTCCATGCTGGGTTTCGTGAGGAAATAAGTACAGGGTTCAAGTACTTCAGTTTTCAACTATATATTGGAAATACATTCTGCTCGAAAAATATCACCTTTTTGTGGCCTTTATGGACCCGAAGGCTGCATTTGATCTAGTCCCAAGGGAATGCCTGTGGGAAGTCCTTGGGCAATATATCCCAGAAGATCTCGTACATACATTGATAACTTTATACACTGACACTTGCGCCCAAGTCAGATGGAATAACCATGGGGACCTGTCTGAAAAAATTCGTATTAACTGTGGGGTCAGATAGGGCTGTGTCATTGCTCCCACTTTGTTTTGTTTGCCTATAAACGGTCTGGTGTGGTGGTTGTGTGGCTGTCAGAACGATGCCCCCAAAGTGGTGGACATGAGCACTCCAGTGCTGATGTTTGCTGATGACGCGTTACTGCTCTGGATCTCCAAGCTTTCTTGGACAAAGTCAGACGTTTTGTGGAAATGGGGGCCTTGAAATAAATACTAGCATAATTAAGTTCATGGCCTTGAACCCGCACAGTTCTTTTAAAAGCAAAATTAGATTGATGAAAAATTGATTGAGTCACAGGTTTTGACTTTCTGGGTGTCAGGCTTTTAGATAAACTATCCTGGAAACCCCAGCATGAAAAATTTAAAACCTTGTTGCATCATAGATCTGCAGTGATTTCGAAAAAATACAGACCGACTTCTAGTGGGGCACTCTCCACGGCCCTTGAGATCTACAGTGCAGTCCCATTGGGGGGGGGGGGGGGGCTCTTTATGGGGCGGAACTTTGGGGCTACAGTGATACTAGTCGCCTTCTAAGAGCAGAAAATGGGTTCCTGAGGTCACTATTAACATTTTCCACTAGTGTCCCTATGCCACCACTAAGATGGGACTTGAACACCAAGAGGGTGGATTATACCGCCCAGCTCAGACCTTTTAAGTACTATATTAGACTATGGATAATCACCAAGTTAAACCCTTTTAGGATGGCCCTCAAGATGTTAATTCGGCGTGTCAAAAATTGCTCTACTCCTTCACTTAGCGCAGTCAAAAAAACTCTGCTTAAGCCTGCATCTGCCTGAGGCATGGGAAGACCCAGAACATCTGACTAGGCACCTAGATTAAGTCTCTTTACTGGGAACTCAAGCTTGCAAAAGATTGACAAGTTTTTAACACACAAGTGTTCACCTAAATATGAACATTTATTAATAGGATCACTCCCCATACTACTAAGTACCTTGTATTTTTATTTTAGAATTGGTTTACTCCCCTTAAATTTGCTGGCTGCCATATGGATGAAGAGAGAATGTGAGTTAGGGGATTGATTTTCCCCTTCTGCTCTGCGGTAAGGGAAACTGTGACTCACTTTTTATGTTTTTTGCCTTAAGTACATTTTACCACGCACTAAGTGGATTATTCCAATCTGTCGCCACTTAGGCATTGGCCACTGCCCATATGCTCTGCGTATTCTCAGCCACAAGACACATGAACTAATTGTATTTGGACTTGGTTTCTGAGGTTCAGAAGTCTGAAACGTGACTGCTCACCCCTTAACATATCCTCACAGCGGGTAGGCAATACAATTGTGATGAATAATTCCTTTAAATATTTGTCCTGCTATTACCTGCACTCCCTTAGGGTCACTTTCTACACTTTTTTTATAGTCTTTTACTGCGAGAGCTTTGTATACACGTCCCTTGGCGAACTGTTCCTATGATGAGAAAGCACATGGTTACTGTTATTATTGAGTCACAGAAAATTGGAAGTCCCTGTTGTAATTGTAGCAGACTAGGATCGCTGGAAAAAACCAGGGGGGGGGGGGTGGGGTTGTTGTTTTTTTAGGGCGAGGCCTCCGCCCACGTAAGTGGGAGGAGTTTCGAGATCCTAATGTTAAAGAAGAGAAAAAAAAAGTATCTCCTAGGGCTTTTGCGAGACAAATTCCACACATTCCTTAGTCTGGTATCTCATCTGGCCAGTGATTCGTCTTCGTTGTGGTGTCGTTTTAATAGGCTTGAAGTGATAGGGTAAATGTAGTTTTCGGACGCCATGTTGGGCATTTTTCGTGCGTGCTCGCGCAAAGAAGTACATTAATTATAATTAGGAGCTGTCAGGGTGCCTCCGTAAGTGAATCCAGATGGCCGGGCGCGTTCACCATTCAGCAGCGCTCAGCGCGCAGCTGCTCCATGCCAGGCCGGGAAAGGGCTTCATTAGTTCAAGAATTCTAAAAGCAAGCATCTATCGGAAGTGGGAGATAGGAACCTTTTGACTGGTTTCATATAGTTCAGAGATTCACTTTCATTCCTCTTTAAATATCACTCTTTAGGTGTTCAAGGTTTGTGTATATTTTTTTTTACATATCTTAAGACAATCCAAAAGTATTTTTTCAAGATGAAATGCCAAAGCAGCACAATGCAGAGCAATGACATACTACAAGTGGCATACTATAATATTTTTTTAATAAGGGGCAAGACGTTGAAAGCCTAATAGCATTCTCAAAGTTTATGTGTAGTGTTCATAAAAGCAGCAAATCTGGGATAAGCTGGGGGGAACTGTCTTTCGCTCTAAAGGCTGTCTGTCAACAGGTTTCCCCTTTCAGAAGTCTAACTGGAATTCTTCAGGACTGTTTATATGGAGTAGTTGCACTATTCTAGCAGACAGTAAAGCATCTGATTACAGTGGTCTTGGGGGCAGAAAACATGACCGCCTTGCTCCTGTCACACTCACATACGTGTATATGACAATTGTGAGAGTGCAGTTTGAGAGTTGAGAGTGCAGATTGAGAGTTGAGAGTGCAGATTGAGAGTTGAGAGTGCAGATTGAGAGTGCAGATTGAGAGTGCAGATTGAGAGTGCAGATTGAGAGTGCAGATTGAGAGTGCAGATTGAGAGTGCAGATTGAGAGTGCAGATTGAGAGTGCAGATTGAGAGTGCAGATTGAGAGTGCAGATTGAGAGTGCAGATTGAGAGTGCAGATTGAGAGTGCAGATTGAGAGTGCAGATTGAGAGTGCAGATTGAGAGTGCAGATTGAGAGTGCAGATTGAGAGTGCAGATTGAGAGTGCAGATTGAGAGTGCAGATTGAGAGTGCAGATTGAGAGTGCAGATTGAGAGTGCAGATTGAGAGTGCAGATTGAGAGTGCAGATTGAGAGTGCAGATTGAGAGTGCAGTATGAGAGTGCAGTATGAGAGTGCAGTATGAGAGTGCAGTATGAGAGTGCAGTATGAGAGTGCAGTATGAGAGTGCAGTATGAGAGTGCAGTATGAGAGTGCAGTATGAGAGTGCAGTATGAGAGTGCAGTATGAGAGTGCAGTATGAGAGTGCAGTATGAGAGTGCAGTATGAGAGTGCAGTATGAGAGTGCAGTATGAGATTGCAGAGTGGAGATTGAGAGTGGTGTTTGAGATTGCAGAGTGGAGATTGAGAGTTGAGAGTGCAGAGTGGAGATTGAGAGTTGAGAGTGCAGAGTGGCGGTGCAGAATGGCGTTGCGGCGTTGCAGTGCAGAGTGGCGGTGCAGAGTGGCGGTGCAGAGTGGCGGTGCAGAGTGGCGGTGCAGAGTGGCGGTGCAGAGTGGCGGTGCAGAGTGGCGGTGCAGAGTGGCGGTGCAGAGTGGCGGTGCAGAGTGGCGGTGCAGAGTGGCGGTGCAGAGTGGCGGTGCAGAGTGCAGAGTGGCGGTGCAGAGTGCAGAGTGGCGGTGCAGAGTGCAGAGTGGCGGCGCAGAGTGGCGGCGCAGAGTGGCGGCGCAGAGTGGCGGCGCAGAGTGGCGGCGCAGAGTGCAGAGTGGGGGTGCAGAGTGGGGGCGCAGAGTGCAGAGTGGGGGCGCAGAGTGGGGGCGCAGAGTGGGGGCGCAGAGTGGGGGCGCAGAGTGGGGGCGCAGAGTGGGGGCGCAGAGTGGGGGCGCAGAGTGCAGAGTGGCGGTGCAGAGTGGCGGCGCAGAGTGCAGAGTGGCGGTGCAGAGTGGCGGCGCAGAGTGCAGAGTGGCGGCGCAGAGTGGCGGCGCAGAGTGGCGGCGCAGAGTGGCGGCGCAGAGTGGCGGCGCAGAGTGGCGGCGCAGAGTGGCGGCGCAGAGTGGCGGCGCAGAGTGGCGGCGCAGAGTGGCGGCGCAGAGTGGCGGCGCAGAGTGCAGAGTGGCGGCGCAGAGTGGCGGCGCAGAGTGCAGAGTGGCGGCGCAGAGTGGCGGCGCAGAGTGGCGGTGCAGAGTGGCGGTGCAGAGTGGGGGTGCAGAGTGCAGAGTGGGGGTGCAGAGTGCAGAGTGGGGGTGCAGAGTGGGGGTGCAGAGTGGGGGTGCAGAGTGGGGGTGCAGAGTGGGGGTGCAGAGTGCAGAGTGGGGGTGCAGAGTGGGGGTGCAGAGTGGGGGTGCAGAGTGGGGGTGCAGAGTGGGGGTGCAGAGTGCAGAGTGGGGGTGCAGAGTGGGGGTGCAGAGTGCAGAGTGGCGGTGCAGAGTGGCGGTGCAGAGTGGCGGTGCAGAGTGCAGAGTGGGGGTGCAGAGTGGCGGTGCGGTGGTGCAGAGTGGCGGTGCAGAGTGGCGGTGCAGAGTGCAGAGTGGCGGTGCAGAGTGGCGGTGCAGAGTGGCGGTGCAGAGTGGCGGTGCAGAGTGGCGGTGCAGAGTGGCGGTGCAGTGCAATGTTGGTGCAGTGGTGCAGAGTGGCGGTGCAGAGTGGCGGTGCAGTGCAATGTTGGTGCAGTGGTGCAGAGTGGCGGTGCAGAGTGGCGGTGCAGAGTGGCGGTGCAGAGTGGCGGTGCAGAGTGGCGGTGCGGCGGTGCAGAGTGGCGGTGCAGAGTGGCAGTGCAGAGTGCAGAGTGGTGGTGCAGAGTGGTGGTGCAGAGTGGCGGTGCCGTGGCGGTGTTGCAGAGTGGTGTTGCAGAGTGGTGTTGCAGAGTGGTGTTGCAGAGTGGTGTTGCAGAGTGGTGTTGCAGAGTGGTGTTGCAGAGTGGTGTTGCAGAGTGGTGTTGCAGAGTGGTGTTGCAGAGTGGTGTTGCAGAGTGGTGTTGCAGAGTGGTGTTGCAGAGTGGTGTTGCAGAGTGGTGTTGCAGAGTGGTGTTGCAGAGTGGTGTTGCAGAGTGGTGTTGCAGAGTGGTGTTGCAGAGTGGTGTTGCAGAGTGGTGTTGCAGAGTGGTGTTGCAGAGTGGTGTTGCAGAGTGGTGTTGCAGAGTGGTGTTGCAGAGTGGTGTTGCAGAGTGGTGTTGCAGAGTGGTGTTGCAGAGTGGTGTTGCAGAGTGGTGTTGCAGAGTGGTGTTGCAGAGT
Organism: Lissotriton helveticus; assembly: GCF_964261635.1. NCBI lineage: Eukaryota > Metazoa > Chordata > Amphibia > Caudata > Salamandridae > Lissotriton > Lissotriton helveticus. The sequence goes on along the minus strand of NC_136065.1, from coordinate 2,133,884,132 downwards.
GGTGTTGCAGAGTGGTGTTGCAGAGTGGTGTTGCAGAGTGGTGTTGCAGAGTGGTGTTGCAGAGTGGTGTTGCAGAGTGGTGTTGCAGAGTGGTGTTGCAGAGTGGTGTTGCAGAGTGGTGTTGCAGAGTGGTGTTGCAGAGTGGTGTTGCAGAGTGGTGTTGCAGAGTGGTGTTGCAGAGTGGTGTTGCAGAGTGGTGTTGCAGAGTGGTGTTGCAGAGTGGTGTTGCAGAGTGGTGTTGCAGAGTGGTGTTGCAGAGTGGTGTTGCAGAGTGGTGTTGCAGAGTGGTGTTGCAGAGTGGTGTTGCAGAGTGGTGTTGCAGAGTGGTGTTGCAGAGTGGTGTTGCAGAGTGGTGTTGCAGAGTGGTGTTGCAGAGTGGTGTTGCAGAGTGGCGTTGCAGAGTGGCGTTGCAGAGTGGCGTTGCAGAGTGGCGTTGCAGAGTGGCGTTGCAGAGTGGCGTTGCAGAGTGGCGTTGCAGAGTGGCGTTGCAGAGTGGCGTTGCAGAGTGGCGTTGCAGAGTGGCGTTGCAGAGTGGCGTTGCAGAGTGGCGTTGCAGAGTGGCGTTGCAGAGTGGCGTTGCAGAGTGGCGTTGCAGAGTGGCGTTGCAGAGTGGCGTTGCAGAGTGGCGTTGCAGAGTGGCGTTGCAGAGTGCAGAGTGACTGCGACTGCAGAGCGACTGCGACTGCAGAGCGACTGCGACTGCAGAGCGACTGCGACTGCAGAGCGACTGCGACTGCAGAGCGACTGCGACTGCAGAGCGACTGCGACTGCAGAGCGACTGCGACTGCAGAGCGACTGCGACTGCAGAGTGCAGAGTGACTGCGACTGCAGAGCGACTGCGACTGCAGAGCGCAGAGCGACTGCGACTGCAGAGCGCAGAGCGACTGCGACTGCAGAGCGCAGAGCGACTGCGACTGCAGAGCGCAGAGCGACTGCGACTGCAGAGCGACTGCAGAGTGACTGCGACTGCAGAGCGACTGCAGAGCGCAGAGTGCAGAGTGACTGCGACTGCAGAGTGACTGCGACTGCGACTGCAGAGCGCAGAGTGACTGCGACTGCGACTGCAGAGCGCAGAGTGACTGCGACTGCGACTGCAGAGCGCAGAGTGACTGCGACTGCAGAGCGACTGCAGAGTGACTGCGACTGCAGAGCGACTGCAGAGTGACTGCGACTGCAGAGCGACTGCAGAGTGACTGCGACTGCAGAGCGACTGCAGAGCGCAGAGTGCAGAGTGACTGCGACTGCAGAGTGCAGAGTGACTGCGACTGCAGAGTGACTGCGACTGCGACTGCAGAGTGACTGCGACTGCGACTGCAGAGTGACTGCGACTGCAGAGTGCAGAGTGACTGCGACTGCAGAGTGCAGAGTGACTGCGACTGCGACTGCAGAGCGCAGAGTGACTGCGACTGCGACTGCAGAGCGACTGCAGAGTGACTGCGACTGCAGAGCGACTGCAGAGTGCAGAGTGACTGCGACTGCAGAGCGACTGCAGAGTGCAGAGTGACTGCGACTGCAGAGCGACTGCAGACTGCAGAGTGACTGCGACTGCAGAGCGACTGCGACTGCAGAGTGACTGCGACTGCAGAGTGACTGCGACTGCAGAGTGACTGCGACTGCAGAGTGCAGAGTGACTGCGACTGCAGAGCGACTGCGACTGCGACTGCAGACTGCAGAGTGACTGCGACTGCAGAGTGACTGCGACTGCAGAGTGACTGCGACTGCGACTGCAGAGTGCAGAGTGACTGCGACTGCGACTGCAGAGCGCAGAGTGACTGCGACTGCGACTGCAGAGCGACTGCAGAGTGACTGCGACTGCAGAGCGACTGCAGAGTGCAGAGTGACTGCGACTGCAGAGCGACTGCAGAGTGCAGAGTGACTGCGACTGCAGAGCGACTGCAGAGTGCAGAGTGACTGCGACTGCAGAGCGACTGCAGAGCGACTGCGACTGCAGAGCGACTGCAGAGCGACTGCGACTGCAGAGTGACTGCGACTGCAGAGTGACTGCGACTGCAGAGTGACTGTGACTGCAGAGTGACTGCAGAGTGACTGCAGAGTGACTGCAGAGTGACTGCAGAGTGACTGCAGAGTGACTGCAGAGTGACTGCAGAGTGACTGCAGAGTGACTGCAGAGTGACTGCAGAGTGACTGCAGAGTGACTGCAGAGTGACTGCGACTGCAGAGTGACTGCAGAGTGACTGCAGAGTGACTGCGACTGCAGAGTGACTGCAGAGTGACTGTGACTGCAGAGTGACTGTGACTGCAGAGTGACTGTGACTGCAGAGTGACTGTGACTGCAGAGTGACTGTGACTGCAGAGTGACTGTGACTGCAGAGTGACTGTGACTGCAGAGTGACTGTGACTGCAGAGTGACTGTGACTGCAGAGTGACTGTGACTGCAGAGTGACTGCGACTGCAGAGTGACTGCAGAGTGACTGTGACTGCAGAGTGACTGCAGAGTGACTGTGACTGCAGAGTGACTGCAGAGTGACTGTGACTGCAGAGTGACTGCAGAGTGACTGTGACTGCAGAGTGACTGCAGAGTGACTGTGACTGCAGAGTGACTGCAGAGTGACTGTGACTGCAGAGTGACTGCAGAGTGACTGTGACTGCAGAGTGACTGCAGAGTGACTGCAGAGTGACTGCAGAGTGACTGCAGAGTGACTGTGACTGCAGAGTGACTGTGACTGCAGAGTGACTGTGACTGCAGAGTGACTGCGACTGCAGAGTGACTGCGACTGCAGAGTGACTGCGACTGCAGAGTGACTGCGACTGCAGAGTGACTGCGACTGCAGAGTGACTGCGACTGCAGAGTGACTGCGACTGCAGAGTGACTGCGACTGCAGAGTGACTGCGACTGCAGAGTGACTGCGACTGCAGAGTGACTGCGACTGCAGAGTGACTGCAGAGTGACTGCGACTGCAGAGTGACTGCGAGTGCGACTGCAGAGTGCAGAGTGACTGCGACTGCGACTGCAGAGTGACTGCGACTGCGACTGCAGAGCGACTGCAGAGTGACTGCGACTGCAGAGCGACTGCAGAGTGACTGCGACTGCAGAGTGACTGCAGAGTGACTGCGACTGCAGAGTGACTGCGAGTGCGACTGCAGAGTGCAGAGTGACTGCGACTGCGACTGCAGAGTGACTGCGACTGCGACTGCAGAGCGACTGCAGAGTGACTGCGACTGCAGAGCGACTGCAGAGTGACTGCGACTGCAGAGCGACTGCAGAGTGACTGCGACTGCAGAGCGACTGCAGAGTGACTGCGACTGCAGAGCGAGTGCAGAGTGAGTGCAGAGTGAGTGCAGAGTGAGTGCAGAGTGAGTGCAGAGTGAGTGCAGAGTGAGTGCAGAGTGAGTGCAGAGTGAGTGCAGAGTGAGTGCAGAGTGAGTGCAGAGTGAGTGCAGAGTGAGTGCAGAGTGAGTGCAGAGTGAGTGCAGAGTGAGTGCAGAGTGAGTGCAGAGTGACTGTGACTGCAGAGTGCAGAGTGACTGCAGAGTGACTGCAGAGTGACTGCAGAGTGAGTGCAGAGTGAGTGCAGAGTGAGTGCAGAGTGAGTGCAGAGTGAGTGCAGAGTGAGTGCAGAGTGAGTGCAGAGTGAGTGCAGAGTGAGTGCAGAGTGAGTGCAGAGTGAGTGCAGAGTGAGTGCAGAGTGAGTGCAGAGTGAGTGCAGAGTGAGTGCAGAGTGAGTGCAGAGTGAGTGCAGAGTGAGTGCAGAGTGAGTGCAGAGTGAGTGCAGAGTGAGTGCAGAGTGAGTGCAGAGTGAGTGCAGAGTGAGTGCAGAGTGACTGCAGAGTGACTGCAGAGTGACTGTGACTGCAGAGTGACTGTGACTGCAGAGTGACTGTGACTGCAGAGTGACTGTGACTGCAGAGTGACTGTGACTGCAGAGTGACTGTGACTGCAGAGTGACTGTGACTGCAGAGTGACTGTGACTGCAGAGTGACTGCAGTGTGACTGCAGAGTGACTGCAGTGTGACTGCAGTGTGACTGCAGAGTGACTGTGACTGCAGTGTGACTGCAGAGTGACTGTGACTGCAGAGTGACTGTGACTGCAGAGTGACTGCAGAGTGACTGCAGAGTGACTGTGAGTGCAGAGTGACTGCAGAGTGACTGCAGAGTGACTGTGAGTGCAGAGTGACTGCAGAGTGACTGCAGAGTGACTGTGACTGCAGAGTGACTGCAGAGTGACTGCAGAGTGACTGTGACTGCAGAGTGACTGTGACTGCAGAGTGACTGCAGAGTGACTGCAGTGTGACTGCAGTGTGACTGCAGTGTGACTGCAGTGTGACTGCAGTGTGACTGCAGTGTGACTGCAGTGTGACTGCAGTGTGACTGCAGAGTGACTGCAGAGTGACTGCAGAGTGAGTGCAGAGTGAGTGCAGAGTGAGTGCAGAGTGAGTGCAGAGTGAGTGCAGAGTGAGTGCAGAGTGAGTGCAGAGTGAGTGCAGAGTGAGTGCAGAGTGAGTGCAGAGTGAGTGCAGAGTGACTGTGACTGCAGAGTGACTGTGACTGCAGAGTGACTGTGACTGCAGAGTGACTGCAGTGTGAGTGCAGAGTGACTGTGACTGCAGAGTGACTGCAGTGTGAGTGCAGAGTGACTGTGACTGCAGAGTGACTGCAGTGTGACTGCAGAGTGACTGTGACTGCAGAGTGACTGCAGAGTGACTGCAGAGTGACTGCAGAGTGACTGCAGAGTGACTGCAGAGTGACTGTGACTGCAGAGTGACTGCAGAGTGACTGCAGAGTGACTGCAGAGTGACTGCAGTGTGACTGCAGTGTGACTGCAGAGTGACTGCAGAGTGACTGCAGAGTGACTGCAGAGTGAGTGCAGAGTGACTGCAGAGTGACTGCAGAGTGACTGCAGAGTGACTGCAGAGTGACTGCAGAGTGACTGCAGAGTGACTGCAGAGTGACTGCAGAGTGACTGCAGAGTGACTGCAGAGTGACTGCAGAGTGACTGCAGAGTGACTGCAGAGTGACTGTGAGTGCAGAGTGAGTGCAGAGTGAGTGCAGAGTGACTGTGAGTGCAGAGTGAGTGCGACTGCAGAGTGACTGCAGAGTGAGTGCAGAGTGACTGTGAGTGCAGAGTGACTGTGACTGCAGAGTGACTGTGACTGCAGAGTGACTGCAGTGTGACTGCAGTGTGACTGCAGAGTGACTGCAGTGTGACTGCAGTGTGACTGCAGAGTGACTGCAGAGTGAGTGCAGAGTGACTGCAGAGTGACTGCAGAGTGAGTGCAGAGTGAGTGCAGAGTGAGTGCAGAGTGACTGCAGAGTGAGTGCAGAGTGACTGCAGAGTGAGTGCAGAGTGAGTGCAGAGTGAGTGCAGAGTGAGTGCAGAGTGAGTGCAGAGTGACTGTGAGTGCAGAGTGACTGTGAGTGCAGAGTGACTGTGAGTGCAGAGTGACTGTGAGTGCAGAGTGACTGTGAGTGCAGAGTGACTGTAGAGTGACTGCAGAGTGACTGCAGAGTGACTGCAGAGTGACTGCAGAGTGACTGCAGAGTGACTGCAGAGTGACTGCAGAGTGACTGCAGAGTGACTGCAGAGTGACTGCAGAGTGACTGCAGAGTGACTGCAGAGTGACTGCAGAGTGACTGCAGAGTGACTGCAGAGTGACTGCAGAGTGACTGCAGAGTGACTGCAGAGTGACTGCAGAGTGACTGCAGAGTGACTGCAGAGTGACTGCAGAGTGACTGCAGAGTGACTGCAGAGTGACTGCAGAGTGACTGCAGAGTGACTGCAGAGTGACTGCAGAGTGACTGCAGAGTGACTGCAGAGTGACTGCAGAGTGACTGTGAGTGCAGAGTGACTGTGAGTGCAGAGTGAGTGCGACTGCAGAGTGACTGCAGAGTGAGTGCAGAGTGACTGTGAGTGCAGAGTGACTGTGAGTGCAGAGTGACTGTGAGTGCAGAGTGACTGTGACTGCAGAGTGACTGTGACTGCAGAGTGACTGTGACTGCAGAGTGACTGTGACTGCAGAGTGACTGTGACTGCAGAGTGACTGTGACTGCAGAGTGACTGTGAGTGCAGAGTGACTGTGACTGCAGAGTGACTGCAGAGTGACTGTGACTGCAGTGTGACTGCAGAGTGACTGCAGTGTGAGTGCAGAGTGACTGTGACTGCAGTGTGACTGCAGAGTGACTGCAGTGTGAGTGCAGAGTGACTGTGACTGCAGAGTGACTGTGACTGCAGAGTGACTGCAGAGTGACTGCAGAGTGACTGCAGAGTGACTGCAGAGTGACTGCAGAGTGACTGCAGAGTGACTGCAGTGTGACTGCAGTGTGACTGCAGAGTGACTGCAGTGTGAGTGCAGAGTGACTGCAGAGTGACTGCAGTGTGAGTGCAGAGTGACTGCAGTGTGAGTGCAGAGTGACTGTGAGTGCAGAGTGACTGCAGAGTGACTGCAGAGTGAGTGCAGAGTGACTGTGAGTGCAGAGTGACTGCAGAGTGACTGTGAGTGCAGAGTGACTGCAGAGTGACTGTGAGTGCAGAGTGACTGCAGAGTGACTGTGAGTGCAGAGTGACTGCAGAGTGACTGCAGTGTGAGTGCAGAGTGTTGGACAGGCCGCATGGTCGGGCTGCCCCCCCTCCCCGCAATGGGACCTGGACCCTGGCTCCCCCTGCATCCCCAGCCAGAGTCCCCGACGACCACCCGAAGTACACTGCAAATTCCTCCACCACAAGACACCAGCTCCGGACCCAGCTGGCCCGGGTCACCATCCACACCACGGCCTCGGCCCAGCCGCCATCTTGGGGCACTGCAGCACGAGGCCGCGTGGCCTCAACTCGACCCTCACCCTGGGCCCGACCGGCCCCGACATCGAGGCACCAACCTCCCCCCAGGAGGCAGAGTGACCACTTGGCGAGTCAATGGGAGAAGGAATCGTCAACGGCTCTCCTCCGCCAGGTGTCGATCACCCCCGGCCGCCTGGGCGCTGGCTCCACCCCCCTGCTGGGTGTCTGGACTCCCTCATCCCGGACCTCCCGGCCCCCAGGCGCGAGGGTCCGGACATCAAAGGGGACCAGACCTATAACTGGGGCAGGGCCAGACCAGGAAGCCAGTTGTATCCTGGAGTCGAGAGACCCGAGAAGAACTCATCCGTGACTTGGCCTGCTGGCGCTGCCGCGGCCCTCTGCCTCGTGAAACCATCGTCTTGGCCTGCTGGCGCTGCCGCGGCCCTCTGCCTCGTGAAACCATCGTCTTGGCCTGCTGGCGCTGCCGCGGCCCTCTGCCTCGTGAAACCATCGTCTTGGCCTGCTGGCGCTGCCGCGGCCCTCTGCCTCGTGAAACCATCGTCTTGGCCTGCTGGCGCTGCCGCGGCCCTCTGCCTTGTGAAACCATCGTCTTGGCCTGCTGGCGCTGCCGCGGCCCTCTGCCTCGTGAAACCATCGACTTGGCCTGCTGGCGCTGCCGCGGCCCTCTGCTTTATGAGACTATCACCTTGGCCTGCTGGCGCTGCCGCGGCCCGATCCACAGCCCCTCCAGCTCGAGGATTGTGAGCTCGCCTTTTACCACTACCTGTACCGATCCGGTACCAAGACTGTCCCGCTACCCCCTTTCCCTACAGAGACTAGAAGTGAGAGGACCCCCGGGTCCAAGTTATCCTGTATCGCTGATATCCTTGCCTTAAGAACCTTATATAAAGCCTTGAACTCGACTTGGTGTGGTGCCTGTTTGTGGGGAGGGAGGGTACTTGTCTGTACGATCGCCGGAGACGGTCCCCCTCGGGGATCTCTCCCTCGGTATCCGGCCGACCCTCAGGGTCCCCGTCTAACATTGGTGGCCAGCGACGGGATCCGAACCTACGCATAATCGTACAGAAAGTCACTCGCCCCACCACACACAACAACCATGTCAATAGAGAGCGGAACAACGGAAAAATTTCAGATGGAAAAATTGGAAGACTACAACCACCGGGAACTGAAGCAATATTGCATAGAACTTGGACTTCCAACCACAGGTCTTAGCACAAAGGAAGACTTCAAACGAGCCCTAGAAGCTTGGGCAGAAACGGGTACGGCCGTACCCCGAACACAAACAACCGAAACGAGCCCCGCACCAACTAAAGAAAGAGCGGATCTCTCCCTGGAAGAGATCCGAGAAAGAGAAAAAACCAGACTCCACGAACTAGAACTTGCCCGACTTCGCTTGGATGGGGAACTCAAGCTGGCAGAACAAAAAATAACCCTGGAACACTTACGGCTCAGGGAAGAGCGGGAAGACAAGCAAAGACAGAGGGAGCTAGAGGAAAAGAGACTAGAGTACGAACATGAGCGCAATCTCAAAGCACTGGAGATTCAGAAACAGAATAAAGACCTCGGGCTCCCCGAACGACCGACCCCGTCTGCCTCGACCGAGCCCAAGGTTCACATCCCCAAAGATGTCATCCGGGAATACCACAAGAACGATGATATCCAGCAGTGGTTTAAAGCCTATGAGGTGGCAATGACCTCCCACCGGATTCCCCGAAGCGATTGGGGAGCCGGATTATGGGGGAGGTTTGTCAACGAAGGGCGGGACGCCCTGCTGCAACTCCCGGACCAGCTAATGACCTCCTACGACCACATGAAGGCCGCCCTCCTCACTCGATACGGGCTCACACCTGAGATGTACCGCCAACGGTTCCGCGACTGCAAACGGATTCCGGGTACAACTTGGGTGGAGTACGTGAACTTTTTTAGCCGAGCCTTCGAGGGGTGGATCAAGGGCAACAAAGTAACCACCTACGAACAACTCTTTGACCTTATCGTATGGGAACACCTGTCGAACAACTGCTTCGTGGAGCTCCGGCAACACCTCCTGGACAGCAAGCTAACCGACCCTCGACAACTCGCCGCCGAAGCCGACCGGTGGGAAAGCACCCGAGTTGGCCGGAGCGCACCCAGCGAAGTATCCAGATCGTATCGCCCCCGAGGGGGAGGAGGAAGTCAGGGTCGGGGGAGAGACCCCGGCCCCTCGTCACCCCCCAGAAACCCCTCGACCCCGGTTGGCCGGGGAAGCCCTGCCGTCCGGGCCGGTTTCCGGGCCAACATTACGTGCCACAGGTGCCAGCGACCCGGCCACTACGCCAGTGATCCCAACTGCCCAAAGAATCCGAACACGACTCCCCGCCAAGTTGCAGCGGCGGCCCTAGGGGAAGAAATAATCCCGGAAGACCAAGAGGAGTACGAGACCGATCCCTCGGAATGGGCACCCGCCGCCATGGCACTGGTCTGCTTAGGGGAGAGAGACATGATTCCGCGGGCCCCCCTTCCCGCCAACACACAGAAGTACGGTCAATGGGTTAACATCAATGGTCGCCGGGCGGAAGCCCTCCGCGACACCGGGGCCAGTGTAACGGCGGTCCGACGCCACCTCGTCACTCCAGACCAAATCTTGCCGAACATTCTTTGCCCTGTTCGATCAGCCGACAACTCCGAAAGCCTATGCCACATGGCCTGCGTCCCCTTCGAGTGGGGAGGAGTAACAGGGATGTTAAAAGTAACTGTCCGCGATGATGCCCCCGTGGACTGCCTCCTAGGAAACGACCTTGAAAGCTCTCCCTGGGCAGCTGTCGAACGGAGGGAGCACCTGGGGATGCTTGGCCTCCCCGAATGGGTCTGCGTCACGACCCGGTCCATGACCGCCCGCGCGGTCCCCAGCCCAGAAGAGCCCGAGTGGCCAGAACCTCCTCCCGCGCTCATCCCAGAGGAGGCCGCCCCAGAAGCCATTCCCTTGACCCAAACCGAAGAAGGACCCGACCAGCTTCGGGACGTCCCTGACCTGGCACAATGGCGGCAGGAGGGAGGCCCCACGCAGGAACAATTCCGGGCCGAACAGAAAACATGTCCCTCTCTCGAAGGACTCCGGCAGCAAGCCCTGGCCCAGAGCACCGGGGATACCTCGGGGGCCCACTGGATCTACTGGGACCAAGACCTGCTCTACAGCGAGCAGAAAATTGCAGAACTAGGGGCCAGTCGGGTGCTGGTGGTGCCCCTTCGCTTCCGAGACTTCCTCCTGAACTTAGCCCACGATGTCCCCCTTGCCGGACACCTGGGGCAGGATAAAACCTACGACCGCCTGGTGACCCATTTTTTCTGGCCCCACATGCGGAAGGATGTCACCAACCACTGCAAGGCCTGCCCCACCTGCCAGGCCAGCGGAAAAAGTGGCCGAAAAATCAAAGCACCATTACAACCCTTTCCTGTCGTCACCACCCCGTTTGAACGAGTGGGAATAGACATTGTGGGGCCCCTCGACCCTCGAACAGCCCAAGGACACCGGTTCATCCTGGTCCTTGTAGACCACGCCACCCGCTATCCCGAGGCCATCCCTCTTCGGACTGTGACGGCCCCCGTGGTGGGCCGGGCCCTGATGGGGATCTTCTCCCGGGTGGGGTTCCCCCGGGAGGTCGTCAGTGACAGGGGCACGAACTTTATCTCCAGATATATGAAGTCCCTCTGGCAGCAATGCGGGGTCACCTACAAATTCACGACCCCCTATCACCCGCAAGGAAACGGACTGGTCGAGAGATTCAACCGCACCCTCAAGGGGATGATTATGGGTCTAGAAGAACCCCTTCGACGCCAGTGGGACGTACTGCTTCCATGCCTCCTGTTTGCCTATCGGGAGGTCCCGCAGAAGTCCCTCGGCTTCAGCCCCTTTGAACTACTGTACGGGCACCCCGTCCGGGGCCCCCTCAGCCTAGTCAAGGAAGGTTGGGAGCAGCCTCCCCAGAAAACTCCCCCGGACATCTACCGGTATCTCCTGGCTCTCCGCAACCAGACCCGGCGGTTCCGAGACACCGCCAAAGCCAACCTCGAGGCCAGTCAGGAGGACATGAAGAGGTGGTACGATCAGCACACGTCCTCCATTGAGTTCGAACCTGGACAACAGGTCTGGGTGATGTCCCCGGTTGAGCCCTGTGCCCTCCAAGACAGATGGTCCGGGCCCTTCAAGGTAATCGAACGCAAGGGGCCCGTCACCTATTTAATCGACATGGAGACTGCCCGGAACCCCCTACGGGTCCTCCATGCCAACAGGCTCAAACCCCATTTTGTGCGATCCGAACTCAGCCTCCTGATGGCTACCGATACTGGGACAGAAGAAGACTCCGAACCCCTTCCGGACTTACTGAGGGCCCTCGAGCAGGATGGCTCAGTGGAAGGGGTCCAGCTCTCCGAGGCCCTGTCCCCGGAGCAACGCCAAGACTGCCAAACGCTCCTGAGGCAGTTCGCCTCCCTGTTCTCCCTCACCCCCAGAGTCACCCCCTGGTGCCTCCACGATGTGGACACCGGGGACAGCCCTCCTATTCGACACCGAGCATACCGCGTACCAGACCGGGTACGAGCCTGCATCCAGACCGAGGTGTCCAAGATGCTGACCCTAGGAGTGATCGAACCCTCAGACAGTCCCTGGGCGAGGCCGGTCGTCCTGGTTCCCAAGGCAGCTGCCCCGGGCGTTGCCCCTGAGCTCCGGTTCTGCGTGGACTATCGAGGGCTGAATGCAGTTACCCGGACCGACGCTCATCCCATCCCCCGGGCAGACGAGCTAATTGACCGGATGGGGGCCGCCCGCTACCTGAGCATCTTCGACCTAACAGCGGGTTACTGGCAGATCGGCCTCACCCCTAGGGCCCAAGAACGATCCGCCTTCTCTACCCCAGACGGGCACTACCACTTTAAAGTCATGCCCTTCGGCATGAAAAACGCCCCGGCAACGTTCCAACGGCTGGTAAACCAGGTACTGGCGGGCCTGGAAGACTTCAGCGCCGCCTACCTGGACGACATTGCTGTGTACAGCCACCAGTGGACCGACCACCTCCGCCACCTGCGGGAGGTTCTACACGCCCTCCAGCAAGCCGGGCTCACCATCAAGGCCAGCAAGTGCCAAGTTGGCCAAGGGTCCGTGACCTACCTGGGACACCAAGTGGGAAGCGGGCTGGTGGCCCCTCTCCAACTCAAGATCGCTGCCATCCAGGCCTGGCAACCCCCTACGATCCAAACGGAGGTCCGAGCCTTCCTGGGGCTCACCGGATACTACCGGCGGTTCGTGAAGGACTATGGCAGCATCGTGGGGCCCCTCACGGAGCTCACCTCCAAAAAGAGCCCCAAAACCGTCAACTGGACCCCGGCCTGCCAATCGGCCTTCGAAAAGCTAAAGACCGCCATGTGCACGGCCCCCGTGCTCCAGGCTCCCGACTACAGCCGGGAATTCATTGTGCAGACGGACGCCTCCGATCATGGTGTGGGGGCCGTCCTCTCCCAACTCAACGCCGAAGGGGTCGACCATCCGGTGGTCTTCATCAGCAGACGCCTCTTGCCCCGAGAACAGCGCTGGAGCACCATTGAGAGAGAGGCCTTCGCCGTAGTCTGGGCACTCAAGAAGCTCCGGCCATACCTCTTCGGCACCCACTTCCGGGTGCAAACAGACCACCGACCCCTGCAATGGCTGATGCAAATGCGGGGGGAAAACCCGAAGCTGTTGCGCTGGTCCATCTCCCTGCAGGGGATGGACTTCACGGTGGAACATTGTCCAGGCCAGGACCACGCCAACGCCGACGGCCTGTCACGCTTTTTCCGCCTCAGCGAGGAGAGTCCCCAGGAAGATGGCTGACTCTCCCCGCCTTCAGCTGGGGGGGACGCATGTTGGACAGGCCGCATGGTCGGGCTGCCCCCCCTCCCCGCAATGGGACCTGGACCCTGGCTCCCCCTGCATCCCCAGCCAGAGTCCCCGACGACCACCCGAAGTACACTGCAAATTCCTCCACCACAAGACACCAGCTCCGGACCCAGCTGGCCCGGGTCACCATCCACACCACGGCCTCGGCCCAGCCGCCATCTTGGGGCACTGCAGCACGAGGCCGCGTGGCCTCAACTCGACCCTCACCCTGGGCCCGACCGGCCCCGACATCGAGGCACCAACCTCCCCCCAGGAGGCAGAGTGACCACTTGGCGAGTCAATGGGAGAAGGAATCGTCAACGGCTCTCCTCCGCCAGGTGTCGATCACCCCCGGCCGCCTGGGCGCTGGCTCCACCCCCCTGCTGGGTGTCTGGACTCCCTCATCCCGGACCTCCCGGCCCCCAGGCGCGAGGGTCCGGACATCAAAGGGGACCAGACCTATAACTGGGGCAGGGCCAGACCAGGAAGCCAGTTGTATCCTGGAGTCGAGAGACCCGAGAAGAACTCATCCGTGACTTGGCCTGCTGGCGCTGCCGCGGCCCTCTGCCTCGTGAAACCATCGTCTTGGCCTGCTGGCGCTGCCGCGGCCCTCTGCCTCGTGAAACCATCGTCTTGGCCTGCTGGCGCTGCCGCGGCCCTCTGCCTCGTGAAACCATCGTCTTGGCCTGCTGGCGCTGCCGCGGCCCTCTGCCTCGTGAAACCATCGTCTTGGCCTGCTGGCGCTGCCGCGGCCCTCTGCCTCGTGAAACCATCGTCTTGGCCTGCTGGCGCTGCCGCGGCCCTCTGCCTCGTGAAACCATCGACTTGGCCTGCTGGCGCTGCCGCGGCCCTCTGCTTTATGAGACTATCACCTTGGCCTGCTGGCGCTGCCGCGGCCCGATCCACAGCCCCTCCAGCTCGAGGATTGTGAGCTCGCCTTTTACCACTACCTGTACCGATCCGGTACCAAGACTGTCCCGCTACCCCCTTTCCCTACAGAGACTAGAAGTGAGAGGACCCCCGGGTCCAAGTTATCCTGTATCGCTGATATCCTTGCCTTAAGAACCTTATATAAAGCCTTGAACTCGACTTGGTGTGGTGCCTGTTTGTGGGGAGGGAGGGTACTTGTCTGTACGATCGCCGGAGACGGTCCCCCTCGGGGATCTCTCCCTCGGTATCCGGCCGACCCTCAGGGTCCCCGTCTAACACAGAGTGACTGCAGAGTGACTGCAGAGTGACTGCAGAGTGACTGCAGAGTGACTGCAGAGTGACTGCAGAGTGACTGCAGAGTGACTGCAGAGTGACTGCAGAGTGACTGCAGAGTGACTGTGAGTGCAGAGTGACTGCAGAGTGACTGCAGTGTGAGTGCAGAGTGACTGTGAGTGCAGAGTGACTGCAGAGTGACTGCAGTGTGAGTGCAGAGTGACTGTGACTGCAGAGTGACTGCAGAGTGACTGCAGAGTGACTGCAGAGTGACTGCAGTGTGACTGCAGTGTGACTGTGAGTGCAGAGTGACTGCAGAGTGACTGCAGAGTGACTGCAGTGTGAGTGCAGTGTGAGTGCAGAGTGACTGCAGTGTGAGTGCAGTGTGACTGCAGAGTGACTGCAGAGTGACTGCAGTGTGACTGCAGAGTGACTGCAGAGTGACTGTGACTGCAGAGTGACTGCAGAGTGACTGCAGTGTGAGTGCAGAGTGACTGCGAGTGCAGAGTGACTGCAGAGTGACTGCAGTGTGAGTGCAGTGTGAGTGCAGAGTGACTGTGAGTGCAGAGTGACTGCAGAGTGACTGCAGAGTGACTGTGAGTGCAGAGTGACTGCAGAGTGACTGCAGAGTGACTGCAGAGTGACTGCAGAGTGACTGCAGTGTGACTGCAGTGTGACTGCAGAGTGACTGCAGAGTGAGTGCAGAGTGACTGCAGAGTGACTGCAGAGTGACTGCAGTGTGACTGCAGAGTGACTGCAGAGTGACTGCAGAGTGACTGCAGAGTGACTGCAGAGTGACTGCAGTGTGAGTGCAGAGTGACTGCAGAGTGACTGCAGTGTGAGTGCAGAGTGACTGTGAGTGCAGAGTGACTGCAGAGTGACTGCAGTGTGAGTGCAGAGTGACTGTGAGTGCAGAGTGACTGTGAGTGCAGAGTGACTGCAGAGTGACTGCAGTGTGAGTGCAGAGTGAGTGCAGAGTGACTGTGAGTGCAGAGTGACTGTGAGTGCAGAGTGACTGTGAGTGCAGAGTGACTGTGAGTGCAGAGTGACTGTGAGTGCAGAGTGACTGTGAGTGCAGAGTGACTGTGAGTGCAGAGTGACTGTGAGTGCAGAGTGACTGTGAGTGCAGAGTGACTGTGAGTGCAGAGTGACTGTGAGTGCAGAGTGACTGTGAGTGCAGAGTGACTGTGAGTGCAGAGTGACTGCAGAGTGACTGCAGTGTGAGTGCAGAGTGACTGCAGAGTGACTGCAGTGTGAGTGCAGAGTGAGTGCAGAGTGACTGTGAGTGCAGAGTGACTGCAGAGTGACTGCAGTGTGAGTGCAGAGTGACTGTGAGTGCAGAGTGACTGTGAGTGCAGAGTGACTGTGAGTGCAGAGTGACTGTGAGTGCAGAGTGACTGTGAGTGCAGAGTGACTGTGAGTGCAGAGTGACTGTGAGTGCAGAGTGACTGCAGAGTGACTGCAGTGTGAGTGCAGAGTGAGTGCAGAGTGACTGTGAGTGCAGAGTGACTGTGAGTGCAGAGTGACTGTGTGTGCAGAGTGACTGTGAGTGCAGAGTGACTGTGAGTGCAGAGTGACTGTGAGTGCAGAGTGACTGCAGAGTGACTGCAGTGTGAGTGCAGAGTGACTGTGAGTGCAGAGTGACTGTGAGTGCAGAGTGACTGTGAGTGCAGAGTGACTGTGAGTGCAGAGTGACTGCAGAGTGACTGCAGTGTGAGTGCAGAGTGACTGCAGTGTGAGTGCAGAGTGACTGCAGAGTGACTGCAGTGTGACTGCAGTGTGAGTGCAGAGTGACTGTGAGTGCAGAGTGACTGTGAGTGCAGAGTGACTGTGAGTGCAGAGTGACTGTGAGTGCAGAGTGACTGTGAGTGCAGAGTGACTGCAGAGTGAGTGCAGAGTGAGTGCAGAGTGAGTGCAGAGTGAGTGCAGAGTGACTGCAGAGTGACTGCAGTGTGAGTGCAGAGTGAGTGCAGAGTGACTGTGAGTGCAGAGTGACTGCAGAGTGACTGCAGAGTGACTGCAGAGTGACTGCAGAGTGACTGCAGAGTGACTGCAGAGTGACTGCAGAGTGACTGCAGAGTGACTGCAGAGTGACTGCAGAGTGACTGCAGAGTGAGTGCAGAGTGACTGTGAGTGCAGAGTGACTGTGAGTGCAGAGTGACTGTGAGTGCAGAGTGACTGCAGAGTGACTGCAGTGTGAGTGCAGAGTGACTGTGAGTGCAGAGTGACTGTGAGTGCAGAGTGACTGTGAGTGCAGAGTGACTGTGAGTGCAGAGTGACTGTGAGTGCAGAGTGACTGTGACTGCAGAGTGACTGCAGAGTGACTGCAGAGTGACTGCAGAGTGACTGCAGAGTGACTGCAGAGTGACTGCAGAGTGACTGCAGAGTGACTGTGAGTGCAGAGTGACTGCAGTGTGACTGCAGTGTGAGTGCAGAGTGACTGTGAGTGCAGAGTGACTGTGAGTGCAGAGTGACTGTGAGTGCAGAGTGACTGTGAGTGCAGAGTGACTGCAGAGTGACTGTGAGTGCAGAGTGACTGTGAGTGCAGAGTGACTGTGAGTGCAGAGTGACTGCAGTGTGACTGCAGAGTGAGTGCAGAGTGACTGCAGAGTGACTGCAGAGTGACTGTGAGTGCAGAGTGACTGTGAGTGCAGAGTGACTGTGAGTGCAGAGTGACTGTGAGTGCAGAGTGACTGCAGAGTGACTGCAGTGTGAGTGCAGAGTGACTGCAGTGTGAGTGCAGAGTGACTGTGAGTGCAGAGTGACTGCAGTGTGAGTGCAGAGTGACTGCAGTGTGAGGGCAGAGTGAGTGCAGAGTGACTGCAGTGTGAGTGCAGAGTGACTGCAGAGTGACTGCAGTGTGAGTGCAGAGTGACTGTGAGTGCAGAGTGACTGCAGTGTGACTGCAGTGTGAGTGCAGAGTGACTGTGAGTGCAGAGTGACTGTGAGTGCAGAGTGACTGTGAGTGCAGAGTGACTGTGAGTGCAGAGTGACTGTGAGTGCAGAGTGACTGTGAGTGCAGAGTGACTGCAGAGTGACTGTGAGTGCAGAGTGACTGTGAGTGCAGAGTGACTGTGAGTGCAGAGTGACTGTGAGTGCAGAGTGACTGCAGAGTGACTGCAGTGTGAGTGCAGAGTGAGTGCAGAGTGACTGTGAGTGCAGAGTGACTGCAGAGTGACTGCAGTGTGAGTGCAGAGTGACTGTGAGTGCAGAGTGACTGTGAGTGCAGAGTGACTGCAGAGTGACTGCAGTGTGAGTGCAGAGTGACTGCAGTGTGAGTGCAGAGTGACTGTGAGTGCAGAGTGACTGCAGTGTGACTGCAGTGTGACTGCAGAGTGACTGTGAGTGCAGAGTGACTGCAGTGTGACTGCAGAGTGAGTGCAGAGTGACTGCAGAGTGACTGCAGAGTGACTGTGAGTGCAGAGTGACTGTGAGTGCAGAGTGACTGTGAGTGCAGAGTGACTGTGAGTGCAGAGTGACTGTGAGTGCAGAGTGACTGCAGAGTGACTGCAGAGTGACTGCAGTGTGAGTGCAGAGTGACTGTGAGTGCAGAGTGACTGTGAGTGCAGAGTGACTGCAGAGTGACTGCAGAGTGACTGCAGAGTGACTGCAGAGTGACTGCAGTGTGAGTGCAGAGTGACTGTGAGTGCAGAGTGACTGTGAGTGCAGAGTGACTGCAGAGTGACTGCAGTGTGAGTGCAGAGTGACTGTGAGTGCAGAGTGACTGCAGAGTGACTGTGAGTGCAGAGTGACTGTGAGTGCAGAGTGACTGTGAGTGCAGAGTGACTGTGAGTGCAGAGTGACTGTGAGTGCAGAGTGACTGTGAGTGCAGAGTGACTGTGAGTGCAGAGTGACTGTGAGTGCAGAGTGACTGTGAGTGCAGAGTGACTGCAGAGTGACTGCAGAGTGACTGCAGAGTGACTGCAGAGTGACTGCAGAGTGACTGCAGAGTGACTGTGAGTGCAGAGTGACTGTGAGTGCAGAGTGACTGTGAGTGCAGAGTGACTGTGAGTGCAGAGTGACTGTGAGTGCAGAGTGACTGTGAGTGCAGAGTGACTGTGAGTGCAGAGTGACTGTGAGTGCAGAGTGACTGTGAGTGCAGAGTGACTGTGAGTGCAGAGTGACTGTGAGTGCAGAGTGACTGCAGTGTGAGTGCAGAGTGAGTGCAGAGTGACTGTGAGTGCAGAGTGACTGCAGAGTGACTGCAGTGTGAGTGCAGAGTGACTGCAGTGTGAGTGCAGAGTGACTGCAGTGTGAGTGCAGAGTGACTGTGAGTGCAGAGTGACTGCAGTGTGACTGCAGTGTGAGTGCAGAGTGACTGCAGTGTGAGGGCAGAGTGAGTGCAGAGTGACTGCAGTGTGAGTGCAGAGTGACTGCAGTGTGAGGGCAGAGTGACTGCAGAGTGACTGCAGTGTGAGTGCAGAGTGAGTGCAGAGTGACTGTGAGTGCAGAGTGACTGTGAGTGCAGAGTGACTGTGAGTGCAGAGTGACTGTGAGTGCAGAGTGACTGTGAGTGCAGAGTGACTGTGAGTGCAGAGTGACTGTGAGTGCAGTGTGAGTGCAGAGTGACTGTGGTGTGAGTGCAGAGTGACTGTGAGTGCAGAGTGACTGTGAGTGCAGAGTGACTGCAGTGTGAGTGCAGAGTGACTGCAGAGTGACTGCAGTGTGAGTGCAGAGTGACTGCAGTGTGAGTGCAGAGTGACTGTGAGTGCAGAGTGACTGCAGTGTGACTGCAGTGTGAGTGCAGAGTGACTGCAGTGTGAGGGCAGAGTGAGTGCAGAGTGACTGCAGTGTGAGTGCAGAGTGACTGTGAGTGCAGAGTGACTGCAGTGTGAGGGCAGAGTGACTGTGAGTGCAGAGTGACTGCAGTGTGAGGGCAGAGTGACTGTGAGTGCAGAGTGACTGCAGTGTGAGTGCAGAGTGACTGTGAGTGCAGAGTGACTGCAGTGTGAGTGCAGAGTGACTGTGAGTGCAGAGTGACTGCAGAGTGACTGCAGTGTGAGTGCAGAGTGACTGTGAGTGCAGAGTGACTGCAGTGTGAGTGCAGAGTGACTGTGAGTGCAGAGTGACTGCAGAGTGAGTGCAGAGTGACTGTGACTGCAGAGTGACTGCAGAGTGACTGCAGAGTGACTGCAGAGTGACTGCAGAGTGACTGCAGAGTGACTGCAGAGTGACTGCAGAGTGACTGCAGAGTGACTGCAGAGTGACTGCAGAGTGACTGCAGAGTGACTGCAGAGTGACTGCAGAGTGACTGCAGAGTGACTGCAGAGTGACTGTGAGTGCAGAGTGACTGCAGAGTGACTGTGAGTGCAGAGTGACTGCAGAGTGACTGTGAGTGCAGAGTGACTGCAGAGTGACTGTGAGTGCAGAGTGACTGCAGAGTGACTGCAGTGTGAGTGCAGAGTGACTGCAGAGTGACTGTGAGTGCAGAGTGACTGCAGAGTGACTGCAGAGTGACTGTGAGTGCAGAGTGACTGTGAGTGCAGAGTGACTGTGAGTGCAGAGTGACTGTGAGTGCAGAGTGACTGTGAGTGCAGAGTGACTGTGAGTGCAGAGTGAGTGCAGAGTGAGTGCAGAGTGAGTGCAGAGTGAGTGCAGAGTGAGTGCAGAGTGAGTGCAGAGTGAGTGCAGAGTGAGTGCAGAGTGAGTGCAGAGTGAGTGCAGAGTGAGTGCAGAGTGAGTGCAGAGTGAGTGCAGAGTGAGTGCAGAGTGAGTGCAGAGTGAGTGCAGAGTGAGTGCAGAGTGAGTGCAGAGTGAGTGCAGAGTGAGTGCAGAGTGAGTGCAGAGTGAGTGCAGAGTGAGTGCAGAGTGAGTGCAGAGTGAGTGCAGAGTGAGTGCAGAGTGAGTGCAGAGTGAGTGCAGAGTGAGTGCAGAGTGAGTGCAGAGTGAGTGCGAGTGCAGAGTGACTGTGAGTGCAGAGTGACTGTGAGTGCAGAGTGACTGTGAGTGCAGAGTGACTGTGAGTGCAGAGTGACTGTGAGTGCAGAGTGACTGTGAGTGCAGAGTGACTGTGAGTGCAGAGTGACTGTGAGTGCAGAGTGACTGTGAGTGCAGAGTGACTGTGAGTGCAGAGTGACTGCAGAGTGACTGTGAGTGCAGAGTGACTGCAGAGTGACTGTGAGTGCAGAGTGACTGCAGAGTGACTGTGAGTGCAGAGTGACTGCAGAGTGACTGTGAGTGCAGAGTGACTGCAGAGTGACTGTGAGTGCAGAGTGACTGCAGAGTGACTGTGAGTGCAGAGTGACTGCAGAGTGACTGTGAGTGCAGAGTGACTGCAGAGTGACTGCAGTGTGAGTGCAGAGTGACTGCAGAGTGACTGCAGTGTGAGTGCAGAGTGACTGCAGAGTGACTGCAGAGTGACTGCAGAGTGACTGCAGAGTGACTGCAGAGTGAGTGCAGAGTGACTGTGAGTGCAGAGTGACTGCAGTGTGAGTGCAGAGTGACTGCAGAGTGAGTGCAGAGTGACTGCAGAGTGAGTGCAGAGTGACTGTGAGTGCAGAGTGACTGTGAGTGCAGAGTGACTGTGAGTGCAGAGTGACTGCAGAGTGACTGTGAGTGCAGAGTGACTGCAGAGTGACTGTGAGTGCAGAGTGACTGCAGAGTGACTGTGAGTGCAGAGTGACTGCAGAGTGACTGTGAGTGCAGAGTGACTGCAGAGTGACTGTGAGTGCAGAGTGACTGCAGAGTGACTGTGAGTGCAGAGTGACTGCAGAGTGACTGTGAGTGCAGAGTGACTGCAGAGTGACTGTGAGTGCAGAGTGACTGCAGAGTGACTGCAGTGTGAGTGCAGAGTGACTGCAGAGTGACTGTGAGTGCAGAGTGACTGCAGAGTGACTGCAGAGTGACTGCAGAGTGACTGCAGAGTGACTGCAGAGTGAGTGCAGAGTGACTGTGACTGCAGAGTGACTGCAGTGTGAGTGCAGAGTGACTGCAGAGTGAGTGCAGAGTGACTGCAGAGTGAGTGCAGAGTGACTGTGAGTGCAGAGTGACTGTGAGTGCAGAGTGACTGTGAGTGCAGAGTGACTGTGAGTGCAGAGTGACTGCAGAGTGACTGTGAGTGCAGAGTGACTGTGAGTGCAGAGTGACTGTGAGTGCAGAGTGACTGCAGAGTGACTGCAGTGTGAGTGCAGAGTGACTGCAGAGTGACTGTGAGTGCAGAGTGACTGCAGTGTGAGTGCAGAGTGACTGTGAGTGCAGAGTGACTGCAGTGTGAGTGCAGAGTGACTGTGAGTGCAGAGTGACTGCAGTGTGAGTGCAGAGTGACTGTGAGTGCAGAGTGACTGCAGTGTGAGTGCAGAGTGACTGTGAGTGCAGAGTGACTGCAGTGTGAGTGCAGAGTGACTGTGAGTGCAGAGTGACTGCAGTGTGAGTGCAGAGTGACTGTGAGTGCAGAGTGACTGCAGTGTGAGTGCAGAGTGAGTGCAGAGTGAGTGCAGAGTGAGTGCAGAGTGAGTGCAGAGTGAGTGCAGAGTGAGTGCAGAGTGAGTGCAGAGTGAGTGCAGAGTGAGTGCAGAGTGAGTGCAGAGTGAGTGCAGAGTGACTGCAGAGTGAGTGCAGAGTGACTGCAGAGTGACTGTGAGTGCAGAGTGACTGCAGAGTGACTGTGAGTGCAGAGTGACTGCAGAGTGACTGCAGTGTGAGTGCAGAGTGACTGCAGAGTGACTGCAGTGTGAGTGCAGAGTGAGTGCAGAGTGAGTGCAGAGTGACTGCAGTGTGACTGCAGTGTGAGTGCAGAGTGACTGCAGAGTGAGTGCAGAGTGACTGCAGAGTGACTGTGAGTGCAGAGTGACTGCAGAGTGACTGTGAGTGCAGAGTGACTGCAGAGTGACTGCAGTGTGACTGCAGAGTGACTGCAGAGTGACTGCAGTGTGAGTGCAGAGTGACTGCAGAGTGACTGCAGAGTGACTGTGACTGCAGAGTGACTGCAGAGTGACTGCAGAGTGACTGCAGAGTGACTGCAGAGTGACTGCAGAGTGAGTGCAGAGTGACTGTGAGTGCAGAGTGACTGCAGTGTGAGTGCAGAGTGACTGCAGAGTGAGTGCAGAGTGACTGCAGAGTGAGTGCAGAGTGACTGTGAGTGCAGAGTGACTGTGAGTGCAGAGTGACTGTGAGTGCAGAGTGACTGCAGAGTGACTGTGAGTGCAGAGTGACTGTGAGTGCAGAGTGACTGCAGAGTGACTGTGAGTGCAGAGTGACTGTGAGTGCAGAGTGACTGCAGAGTGACTGCAGTGTGAGTGCAGAGTGACTGCAGAGTGACTGTGAGTGCAGAGTGACTGCAGTGTGAGTGCAGAGTGACTGTGAGTGCAGAGTGACTGCAGTGTGAGTGCAGAGTGACTGTGAGTGCAGAGTGACTGCAGTGTGAGTGCAGAGTGACTGTGAGTGCAGAGTGACTGCAGTGTGAGTGCAGAGTGACTGTGACTGCAGAGTGACTGCAGAGTGACTGCAGTGTGAGTGCAGAGTGACTGTGAGTGCAGAGTGACTGCAGTGTGAGTGCAGAGTGACTGTGAGTGCAGAGTGACTGCAGAGTGAGTGCAGAGTGACTGTGACTGCAGAGTGACTGCAGAGTGACTGCAGAGTGACTGCAGAGTGACTGCAGAGTGACTGCAGAGTGACTGCAGAGTGACTGCAGAGTGACTGCAGAGTGACTGCAGTGTGAGTGCAGAGTGACTGTGAGTGCAGAGTGACTGCAGAGTGACTGCAGTGTGAGTGCAGAGTGACTGTGAGTGCAGAGTGACTGCAGAGTGACTGCAGTGTGAGTGCAGAGTGACTGTGAGTGCAGAGTGACTGCAGTGTGAGTGCAGAGTGACTGTGAGTGCAGAGTGACTGCAGTGTGAGTGCAGAGTGACTGTGAGTGCAGAGTGACTGCAGTGTGAGTGCAGAGTGACTGTGAGTGCAGAGTGACTGCAGTGTGAGTGCAGAGTGACTGTGAGTGCAGAGTGACTGCAGTGTGAGTGCAGAGTGACTGTGAGTGCAGAGTGACTGCAGTGTGAGTGCAGAGTGACTGCAGAGTGACTGCAGAGTGACTGCAGAGTGACTGCAGAGTGACTGCAGAGTGACTGCAGAGTGACTGCAGAGTGACTGCAGAGTGACTGCAGAGTGACTGTGAGTGCAGAGTGACTGCAGAGTGACTGCAGTGTGAGTGCAGAGTGACTGTGAGTGCAGAGTGACTGCAGAGTGAGTGCAGAGTGACTGTGACTGCAGAGTGACTGCAGAGTGACTGCAGAGTGACTGTGAGTGCAGAATGACTGCAGAGTGACTGCAGAGTGACTGCAGTGTGAGTGCAGAGTGACTGCAGTGTGAGTGCAGAGTGACTGCAGTGTGAGTGCAGAGTGACTGTGAGTGCAGAGTGACTGTGAGTGCAGAGTGACTGTGAGTGCAGAGTGACTGTGAGTGCAGAGTGACTGTGAGTGCAGAGTGACTGTGAGTGCAGAGTGACTGTGAGTGCAGAGTGACTGCAGAGTGACTGCAGAGTGAGTGCAGAGTGACTGCAGTGTGAGTGCAGAGTGACTGTGAGTGCAGAGTGACTGTGAGTGCAGAGTGACTGTGAGTGCAGAGTGACTGTGAGTGCAGAGTGACTGCAGAGTGACTGCAGTGTGAGTGCAGAGTGACTGTGAGTGCAGAGTGACTGCAGAGTGACTGCAGTGTGAGTGCAGAGTGACTGCAGAGTGACTGTGAGTGCAGAGTGACTGCAGAGTGACTGCAGTGTGAGTGCAGAGTGACTGCAGAGTGACTGTGAGTGCAGAGTGACTGCAGAGTGACTGCAGTGTGACTGTGAGTGCAGAGTGACTGCAGAGTGACTGCAGAGTGACTGCAGTGTGAGTGCAGAGTGACTGTGAGTGCAGAGTGACTGCAGTGTGAGTGCAGAGTGACTGTGAGTGCAGAGTGACTGCAGAGTGAGTGCAGAGTGACTGTGACTGCAGAGTGACTGCAGAGTGACTGCAGAGTGACTGCAGAGTGACTGTGAGTGCAGAGTGACTGCAGAGTGACTGCAGAGTGACTGCAGAGTGACTGCAGAGTGACTGCAGAGTGACTGCAGAGTGACTGCAGAGTGACTGCAGTGTGACTGCAGTGTGACTGCAGTGTGACTGCAGTGTGACTGCAGAGTGAGTGCAGAGTGACTGTGAGTGCAGAGTGACTGTGAGTGCAGAGTGACTGTGAGTGCAGAGTGACTGTGAGTGCAGAGTGACTGTGAGTGCAGAGTGACTGTGAGTGCAGAGTGACTGTGAGTGCAGAGTGACTGTGAGTGCAGAGTGACTGTGAGTGCAGAGTGACTGTGAGTGCAGAGTGACTGTGAGTGCAGAGTGACTGTGAGTGCAGAGTGACTGTGAGTGCAGAGTGACTGTGACTGCAGAGTGACTGTGACTGCAGAGTGACTGCAGTGTGAGTGCAGAGTGACTGCAGTGTGAGTGCAGAGTGACTGTGAGTGCAGAGTGACTGTGTGCAGAGTGACTGCAGAGTGACTGCAGTGTGAGTGCAGAGTGACTGTGAGTGCAGAGTGACTGTGAGTGCAGAGTGACTGTGACTGCAGAGTGACTGCAGAGTGACTGCAGTGTGAGTGCAGAGTGACTGTGAGTGCAGAGTGACTGCAGAGTGACTGCAGTGTGAGTGCAGAGTGACTGTGAGTGCAGAGTGACTGCAGAGTGACTGCAGTGTGAGTGCAGAGTGACTGTGAGTGCAGAGTGACTGTGAGTGCAGAGTGACTGCAGAGTGACTGCAGAGTGACTGCAGTGTGACTGCAGTGTGAGTGCAGTGTGAGTGCAGTGTGAGTGCAGTGTGAGTGCAGTGTGAGTGCAGTGTGAGTGCAGTGTGAGTGCAGAGTGAGTGCAGAGTGAGTGCAGAGTGAGTGCAGAGTGAGTGCAGAGTGAGTGCAGAGTGAGTGCAGAGTGAGTGCAGAGTGAGTGCAGAGTGAGTGCAGAGTGAGTGCAGAGTGAGTGCAGAGTGAGTGCAGAGTGAGTGCAGAGTGAGTGCAGAGTGACTGCAGAGTGACTGCAGAGTGACTGCAGAGTGACTGCAGAGTGACTGCAGAGTGACTGCAGAGTGACTGCAGTGTGACTGCAGTGTGAGTGCAGTGTGAGTGCAGTGTGAGTGCAGAGTGACTGCAGAGTGACTGCAGAGTGACTGCAGAGTGACTGCAGAGTGACTGCAGAGTGACTGCAGAGTGACTGCAGAGTGACTGCAGAGTGACTGCAGAGTGACTGCAGAGTGACTGCAGAGTGACTGCAGAGTGACTGCAGAGTGACTGCAGAGTGAGTGCAGAGTGAGTGCAGAGTGAGTGCAGAGTGAGTGCAGAGTGAGTGCAGAGTGAGTGCAGAGTGAGTGCAGAGTGAGTGCAGAGTGAGTGCAGAGTGAGTGCAGAGTGAGTGCAGAGTGAGTGCAGAGTGAGTGCAGAGTGAGTGCAGAGTGACTGCAGTGTGACTGCAGTGTGAGTGCAGTGTGAGTGCAGAGTGACTGTGACTGCAGAGTGACTGCAGAGTGACTGCAGTGTGAGTGCAGTGTGAGTGCAGTGACTGCGAGTGCAGAGTGACTGCGAGTGCAGAGTGACTGCGAGTGCAGAGTGACTGCGAGTGCAGAGTGACTGCGAGTGCAGAGTGACTGCGAGTGCAGAGTGACTGCGAGTGCAGAGTGACTGCGAGTGCAGAGTGACTGCGAGTGCAGAGTGACTGCGAGTGCAGAGTGACTGCGAGTGCAGAGTGACTGCGAGTGCAGAGTGACTGCGAGTGCAGAGTGACTGCAGAGTGACTGCAGAGTGACTGCAGAGTGACTGCAGAGTGACTGCAGAGTGACTGCAGAGTGAGTGCAGAGTGACTGCAGAGTGACTGCAGAGTGAGTGCAGAGTGAGTGCAGAGTGAGTGCAGAGTGACTGCAGAGTGACTGCAGAGTGACTGCAGAGTGACTGCAGTGTGAGTGCAGTGTGAGTGCAGAGTGACTGCAGAGTGACTGCAGAGTGACTGCAGAGTGACTGTGAGTGCAGAGTGACTGCAGAGTGACTGCAGAGTGACTGCAGAGTGACTGCAGAGTGACTGCAGAGTGACTGTGAGTGCAGAATGACTGCAGAGTGACTGCAGTGTGAGTGCAGAGTGACTGTGAGTGCAGAGTGACTGCAGAGTGACTGCAGTGTGAGTGCAGAGTGACTGTGAGTGCAGAGTGACTGCAGAGTGAGTGCAGAGTGACTGTGAGTGCAGAGTGACTGCAGAGTGACTGCAGTGTGAGTGCAGAGTGACTGTGAGTGCAGAGTGACTGCAGTGTGACTGCAGTGTGAGTGCAGAGTGACTGCAGTGTGAGGGCAGAGTGAGTGCAGAGTGACTGCAGAGTGACTGCAGTGTGAGTGCAGAGTGACTGCAGAGTGACTGCAGAGTGACTGCAGAGTGACTGCAGAGTGACTGCAGTGTGAGTGCAGTGTGAGTGCAGAGTGACTGCAGAGTGACTGCAGAGTGACTGCAGTGTGACTGCAGTGTGACTGCAGAGTGACTGCAGAGTGACTGCAGAGTGACTGCAGAGTGACTGCAGAGTGACTGCAGAGTGACTGCAGAGTGACTGCAGAGTGACTGCAGAGTGACTGCAGAGTGACTGCAGAGTGACTGCAGAGTGACTGCAGAGTGACTGCAGAGTGACTGCAGAGTGACTGCAGAGTGACTGCAGAGTGACTGCAGTGTGAGTGCAGAGTGACTGCAGTGTGAGTGCAGAGTGACTGCAGTGTGAGTGCAGAGTGACTGCAGAGTGACTGCAGAGTGACTGCAGAGTGACTGTGAGTGCAGAGTGACTGCAGTGTGAGTGCAGAGTGACTGTGAGTGCAGAGTGACTGCAGAGTGACTGCAGTGTGAGTGCAGAGTGACTGTGAGTGCAGAGTGACTGTGAGTGCAGAGTGACTGTGAGTGCAGAGTGACTGTGAGTGCAGAGTGACTGCAGAGTGACTGCAGTGTGAGTGCAGAGTGACTGCAGAGTGACTGCAGTGTGAGTGCAGAGTGACTGCAGAGTGACTGCAGTGTGAGTGCAGAGTGACTGCAGAGTGACTGCAGTGTGAGTGCAGAGTGACTGTGAGTGCAGAGTGACTGCAGTGTGACTGCAGTGTGAGTGCAGAGTGACTGCAGTGTGAGGGCAGAGTGAGTGCAGAGTGACTGCAGTGTGAGTGCAGAGTGACTGTGAGTGCAGAGTGACTGCAGTGTGAGGGCAGAGTGACTGTGAGTGCAGAGTGAGTGCAGAGTGACTGCAGTGTGAGTGCAGAGTGACTGTGAGTGCAGAGTGACTGCAGTGTGAGGGCAGAGTGACTGTGAGTGCAGAGTGACTGCAGTGTGAGTGCAGAGTGACTGCAGAGTGACTGCAGTGAGTGCAGAGTGACTGTGAGTGCAGAGTGACTGCAGAGTGACTGTGAGTGCAGAGTGACTGCAGTGTGAGTGCAGAGTGACTGCAGAGTGACTGCAGTGTGAGTGCAGAGTGACTGTGAGTGCAGAGTGACTGCAGAGTGACTGCAGAGTGACTGCAGTGTGAGTGCAGAGTGACTGTGAGTGCAGAGTGACTGCAGAGTGACTGCAGTGTGAGTGCAGAGTGACTGTGAGTGCAGAGTGACTGCAGTGTGAGTGCAGAGTGACTGCAGTGTGAGTGCAGAGTGACTGCAGTGTGAGTGCAGAGTGACTGTGAGTGCAGAGTGACTGTGAGTGCAGAGTGACTGTGAGTGCAGAGTGACAGTAGTGACTGTGAGTGCAGAGTGACTGTGAGTGCAGAGTGACTGCAGAGTGACTGCAGTGTGAGTGCAGAGTGACTGTGAGTGCAGAGTGACTGCAGTGTGAGTGCAGTGTGAGTGCAGAGTGACTGTGAGTGCAGAGTGACTGCAGAGTGACTGCAGTGTGAGTGCAGAGTGACTGTGAGTGCAGAGTGACTGCAGAGTGACTGCAGTGTGAGTGCAGAGTGACTGTGAGTGCAGAGTGACTGCAGAGTGACTGCAGTGTGAGTGCAGAGTGACTGTGAGTGCAGAGTGACTGCAGAGTGACTGCAGTGTGAGTGCAGAGTGACTGTGAGTGCAGAGTGACTGCAGAGTGACTGCAGTGTGAGTGCAGAGTGACTGTGAGTGCAGAGTGACTGTGAGTGCAGAGTGACTGTGAGTGCAGAGTGACTGTGAGTGCAGAGTGACTGTGAGTGCAGAGTGACAGTAGTGACTGTGAGTGCAGAGTGACAGTAGTGACTGTGAGTGCAGAGTGACAGTAGTGACTGTGAGTGCAGAGTGACAGTAGTGACTGTGAGTGCAGAGTGACAGTGAGTGCAGAGTGCAGAGTGACTGTGAGTGCAGAGTGACTGCAGAGTGCAGAGTGACTGCAGAGTGCAGAGTGACTGCAGAGTGCAGAGTGACTGCAGAGCGCAGAGTGACTGCAGAGCGCAGAGTGACTGTAGAGCGCAGAGTGACTGTGAGTGCAGAGTGACTGTGAGTGCAGAGTGACTGTGAGTGCAGAGTGACTGTGAGTGCAGAGTGACTGTGAGTGCAGAGTGACTGTGAGTGCAGAGTGACTGTGAGTGCAGAGTGACTGCAGAGTGCAGAGTGACTGCAGAGTGCAGAGTGACTGCAGAGCGCAGAGTGACTGCAGAGCGCAGAGTGACTGTAGAGCGCAGAGTGACTGTGAGTGCAGAGTGACTGTGAGTGCAGAGTGACTGTGAGTGCAGAGTGACTGTGAGTGCAGAGTGACTGTGAGTGCAGA
Organism: Lissotriton helveticus; assembly: GCF_964261635.1. Classification (NCBI taxonomy): domain Eukaryota; kingdom Metazoa; phylum Chordata; class Amphibia; order Caudata; family Salamandridae; genus Lissotriton; species Lissotriton helveticus. The sequence continues at coordinate 2,133,855,606 of NC_136065.1, read as the reverse complement.
GTGACTGTGAGTGCAGAGTGACTGTGAGTGCAGAGTGACTGTGAGTGCAGAGTGACTGTGAGTGCAGAGTGACTGTGAGTGCAGAGTGACTGTGAGTGCAGAGTGACTGTGAGTGCAGAGTGACTGTGAGTGCAGAGTGACTGTGAGTGCAGAGTGACTGTGAGTGCAGAGTGACTGTGAGTGCAGAGTGACTGTGAGTGCAGAGTGACTGTGAGTGCAGAGTGACTGTGAGTGCAGAGTGACTGTGAGTGCAGAGTGACTGTGAGTGCAGAGTGACTGTGAGTGCAGAGTGACTGTGAGTGCAGAGTGACTGTGAGTGCAGAGTGACTGTGAGTGCAGAGTGACTGTGAGTGCAGAGTGACTGTGAGTGCAGAGTGACTGTGAGTGCAGAGTGACTGTGAGTGCAGAGTGACTGTGAGTGCAGAGTGACTGTGAGTGCAGAGTGACTGTGAGTGCAGAGTGAGTGCAGAGTGAGTGCAGAGTGACTGTGAGTGCAGAGTGACTGTGAGTGCAGAGTGACTGTGAGTGCAGAGTGCAGAGTGACTGCGACTGCAGAGTGACTGCGACTGCGACTGCAGAGTGCAGAGTGACTGCGACTGCGACTGCAGAGTGCAGAGTGACTGCGACTGCGACTGCAGAGTGCAGAGTGACTGCGACTGCGACTGCAGAGTGCAGAGTGACTGCGACTGCAGAGCGACTGCAGAGTGACTGCGACTGCGACTGCAGAGCGACTGCAGAGTGACTGCGACTGCAGAGCGACTGCAGAGTGCAGAGTGACTGCGACTGCAGAGCGACTGCAGAGTGACTGCGACTGCGACTGCAGAGTGACTGCAGAGTGACTGCGACTGCAGAGCGACTGCGACTGCGACTGCAGAGTGACTGCGACTGCAGAGTGACTGCGACTGCAGAGTGACTGCGACTGCAGAGCGACTGCGACTGCAGAGCGACTGCGACTGCAGAGCGACTGCGACTGCGACTGCAGAGTGCAGAGTGACTGCGACTGCAGAGCGACTGCGACTGCAGAGTGACTGCGACTGCAGAGTGACTGCGACTGCGACTGCAGAGCGCAGAGTGACTGCGACTGCAGAGCGACTGCAGAGCGCAGAGTGACTGCGACTGCAGAGTGACTGCAGAGCGCAGAGTGACTGCGACTGCAGAGTGACTGCGACTGCAGAGCGACTGCAGAGCGACTGCGACTGCAGAGTGACTGCGACTGCAGAGCGACTGCGACTGCAGAGTGACTGCGACTGCAGAGTGACTGCGACTGCAGAGTGACTGCGACTGCAGAGTGACTGCGACTGCAGAGTGACTGCGACTGCAGAGTGACTGCGACTGCAGAGTGACTGCGACTGCAGAGTGACTGCGACTGCAGAGTGACTGCGACTGCAGAGTGACTGCGACTGCAGAGTGACTGCGACTGCAGAGTGACTGCGACTGCGACTGCAGAGCGCAGAGTGACTGCGACTGCAGAGCGACTGCAGAGCGCAGAGTGACTGCGACTGCAGAGTGACTGCAGAGTGACTGCGACTGCAGAGCGACTGCGACTGCAGAGTGACTGCGACTGCAGAGCGACTGCGACTGCAGAGTGACTGCGACTGCAGAGCGACTGCGACTGCAGAGCGACTGCGACTGCAGAGCGACTGCGACTGCAGAGCGACTGCGACTGCAGAGCGACTGCGACTGCAGAGCGACTGCGACTGCAGAGCGACTGCGACTGCAGAGCGACTGCGACTGCAGAGCGACTGCGACTGCAGAGCGACTGCGACTGCAGAGCGACTGCGACTGCAGAGCGACTGCGACTGCAGAGTGACTGCGACTGCAGAGCGACTGCGACTGCAGAGCGACTGCGACTGCAGAGCGACTGCGACTGCAGAGTGACTGCGACTGCAGAGTGACTGCGACTGCAGAGTGACTGCGACTGCAGAGTGACTGCGAGTGCGACTGCAGAGTGCAGAGTGACTGCGACTGCGACTGCAGAGTGCAGAGTGACTGCGACTGCGACTGCAGAGCGACTGCAGAGTGACTGCGACTGCAGAGCGACTGCAGAGTGACTGCGACTGCAGAGCGACTGCAGAGTGACTGCGACTGCAGAGCGACTGCAGAGTGACTGCGACTGCAGAGCGACTGCAGAGTGACTGCGACTGCAGAGCGACTGCAGAGTGACTGCGACTGCAGAGCGACTGCAGAGCGACTGCAGAGCGACTGCAGAGTGACTGCAGAGCGACTGCAGAGTGACTGCAGTGTGACTGTAGAGTGACTGTGACTGCAGAGTGACTGTGACTGCAGAGTGACTGTGACTGCAGAGTGACTGCAGAGTGACTGTGACTGCAGAGTGACTGTGACTGCAGAGTGACTGTGACTGCAGAGTGACTGTGACTGCAGAGTGACTGTGACTGCAGAGTGACTGTGACTGCAGAGTGACTGTGACTGCAGAGTGACTGTGACTGCAGAGTGACTGTGACTGCAGAGTGACTGCAGAGTGACTGCAGAGTGACTGCAGAGTGACTGCAGAGTGACTGCAGAGTGACTGCAGAGTGACTGTGACTGCAGAGTGACTGTGACTGCAGAGTGACTGTGACTGCAGAGTGACTGCAGAGTGACTGTGACTGCAGAGTGACTGTGACTGCAGAGTGACTGCAGAGTGACTGTGACTGCAGAGTGACTGCAGAGTGACTGTGACTGCAGAGTGACTGCAGAGTGACTGTGACTGCAGAGTGACTGCAGAGTGACTGTGACTGCAGAGTGACTGCAGAGTGACTGTGACTGCAGAGTGACTGCAGAGTGACTGTGACTGCAGAGTGACTGCAGAGTGACTGCAGAGTGACTGCAGAGTGACTGCAGAGTGACTGTGACTGCAGAGTGACTGCAGAGTGACTGCAGAGTGACTGTGACTGCAGAGTGACTGCAGAGTGACTGCAGAGTGACTGCAGAGTGACTGCAGAGTGACTGTGACTGCAGAGTGACTGTGACTGCAGAGTGACTGCAGAGTGACTGCAGAGTGACTGTGACTGCAGAGTGACTGCAGAGTGACTGCAGAGTGACTGTAGAGTGACTGTGACTGCAGAGTGACTGCAGAGTGACTGCAGAGTGACTGCAGTGTGACTGCAGTGTGACTGCAGAGTGACTGCAGAGTGACTGCAGAGTGACTGCAGAGTGACTGCAGAGTGACTGCAGAGTGACTGCAGAGTGACTGCAGAGTGACTGCAGAGTGACTGCAGAGTGACTGCAGAGTGACTGCAGAGTGACTGCAGAGTGACTGCAGAGTGACTGCAGAGTGACTGCAGAGTGACTGCAGAGTGAGTGCAGAGTGACTGTGAGTGCAGAGTGACTGTGAGTGCAGAGTGACTGTGAGTGCAGAGTGACTGCAGTGTGAGTGCAGAGTGACTGTAGAGTGACTGTGAGTGCAGAGTGACTGCAGTGTGACTGCAGAGTGACTGTGACTGCAGTGTGACTGCAGAGTGACTGTGACTGCAGTGTGACTGCAGAGTGACTGTGAGTGCAGAGTGACTGTGAGTGCAGAGTGACTGTGAGTGCAGAGTGACTGTGAGTGCAGAGTGACTGTGAGTGCAGAGTGACTGTGAGTGCAGAGTGACTGTGAGTGCAGAGTGACTGTGAGTGCAGAGTGACTGTGAGTGCAGAGTGACTGTGACTGCAGAGTGACTGTGACTGCAGAGTGACTGTGACTGCAGAGTGACTGCAGAGTGACTGCAGAGTGACTGCAGAGTGACTGCAGAGTGCAGAGTGAGTGCAGAGTGAGTGCAGAGTGACTGTGAGTGCAGAGTGACTGCAGAGTGACTGTGAGTGCAGAGTGAGTGCAGAGTGACTGCAGAGTGACTGTGAGTGCAGAGTGAGTGCAGAGTGAGTGCAGAGTGAGTGCAGAGTGACTGCAGAGTGACTGTGAGTGCAGAGTGAGTGCAGAGTGAGTGCAGAGTGACTGCAGAGTGACTGTGAGTGCAGAGTGACAGTAGTGACTGTGAGTGCAGAGTGACTGCAGTGTGACTGCAGTGTGACTGCAGTGTGACTGCAGTGTGACTGCAGAGTGACTGCAGAGTGACTGCAGAGTGACTGCAGAGTGACTGCAGAGTGACTGCAGAGTGACTGCAGAGTGACTGCAGAGTGACTGCAGAGTGAGTGCAGAGTGAGTGCAGAGTGAGTGCAGAGTGAGTGCAGAGTGAGTGCAGAGTGAGTGCAGAGTGAGTGCAGAGTGAGTGCAGAGTGAGTGCAGAGTGAGTGCAGAGTGAGTGCAGAGTGAGTGCAGAGTGAGTGCGAGTGCAGAGTGACTGAGTGCAGAGTGAGTGCAGAGTGAGTGCAGAGTGAGTGCAGAGTGACTGTGAGTGCAGAGTGAGTGCAGAGTGCAGAGTGACTGTGAGTGCAGAGTGAGTGCAGAGTGAGTGCAGAGTGAGTGCAGAGTGAGTGCAGAGTGACAGTAGTGACTGTGAGTGCAGAGTGACAGTAGTGACTGTGAGTGCAGAGTGACAGTAGTGACTGTGAGTGCAGAGTGACAGTAGTGACTGTGACTGCAGAGTGACTGTGAGTGCAGAGTGACTGCAGAGTGACTGCAGAGTGACTGCAGAGTGACTGCAGAGTGACTGCAGAGTGACTGCAGAGTGACTGCAGAGTGACTGCAGTGTGACTGCAGAGTGACTGCAGAGTGACTGCAGAGTGCAGAGTGAGTGCAGAGTGAGTGCAGAGTGACTGTGAGTGCAGAGTGACTGCAGAGTGACTGCAGAGTGACTGCAGTGTGACTGCAGTGTGACTGCAGAGTGACTGCAGAGTGACTGCAGAGTGACTGCAGAGTGACTGCAGTGTGAGTGCAGAGTGACTGTGAGTGCAGAGTGACAGTGACTGTGAGTGCAGAGTGACAGTAGTGACTGTGAGTGCAGAGTGACAGTAGTGACTGTGAGTGCAGAGTGACTGCAGAGTGACTGCAGTGTGACTGCAGAGTGACTGCAGTGTGACTGCAGAGTGACTGCAGTGTGACTGCAGAGTGACTGCAGAGTGACTGCAGAGTGACTGCAGAGTGACTGCAGTGTGAGTGCAGAGTGACTGTGAGTGCAGAGTGACAGTGACTGTGAGTGCAGAGTGACAGTAGTGACTGTGAGTGCAGAGTGACAGTAGTGACTGTGAGTGCAGAGTGACAGTAGTGACTGTGAGTGCAGAGTGACTGTGAGTGCAGAGTGACTGCAGAGTGACTGCAGAGTGACTGCAGAGTGACTGCAGAGTGACTGCAGAGTGACTGCAGAGTGACTGCAGAGTGACTGCAGTGTGACTGCAGAGTGACTGCAGAGTGACTGTGAGTGCAGAGTGAGTGCAGAGTGACTGCAGAGTGACTGTGAGTGCAGAGTGACTGCAGTGTGAGTGCAGAGTGACTGTGAGTGCAGAGTGACTGTGAGTGCAGAGTGACTGTGACTGCAGAGTGACTGCAGTGTGACTGCAGAGTGACTGCAGAGTGACTGCAGTGTGAGTGCAGAGTGACTGTGAGTGCAGAGTGACAGTAGTGACTGTGAGTGCAGAGTGACTGCAGTGTGACTGCAGAGTGACTGCAGAGTGACTGTGAGTGCAGAGTGAGTGCAGAGTGAGTGCAGAGTGAGTGCAGAGTGAGTGCAGAGTGAGTGCAGAGTGACTGTGAGTGCAGTGTGACTGCAGTGTGACTGCAGTGTGACTGCAGAGTGACTGTGAGTGCAGAGTGAGTGCAGAGTGAGTGCAGAGTGAGTGCAGAGTGACTGTGACTGCAGAGTGACTGCAGAGTGACTGCAGAGTGACTGCAGAGTGACTGCAGAGTGACTGCAGAGTGACTGCAGAGTGACTGCAGAGTGACTGCAGAGTGACTGCAGAGTGACTGTGACTGCAGAGTGACTGCAGAGTGACTGTGACTGCAGAGTGACTGCAGAGTGACTGTGACTGCAGAGTGACTGCAGAGTGACTGTGACTGCAGAGTGACTGCAGAGTGACTGTGACTGCAGAGTGACTGCAGAGTGACTGTGACTGCAGAGTGACTGCAGAGTGACTGCAGAGTGACTGCAGAGTGACTGTGACTGCAGAGTGACTGCAGAGTGACTGTGACTGCAGAGTGACTGTGACTGCAGAGTGACTGCAGAGTGACTGTGACTGCAGAGTGACTGCAGAGTGACTGTGACTGCAGAGTGACTGCAGAGTGACTGTGACTGCAGAGTGACTGCAGAGTGACTGTGACTGCAGAGTGACTGCAGAGTGACTGCAGAGTGACTGCAGAGTGACTGCAGAGTGACTGCAGAGTGACTGCAGAGTGACTGCAGAGTGACTGCAGAGTGACTGCAGAGTGACTGCAGAGTGACTGCAGAGTGACTGCAGAGTGAGTGCAGAGTGAGTGCAGAGTGAGTGCAGAGTGAGTGCAGAGTGAGTGCAGAGTGAGTGCAGAGTGAGTGCAGAGTGAGTGCAGAGTGAGTGCAGAGTGAGTGCAGAGTGAGTGCAGAGTGAGTGCAGAGTGAGTGCAGAGTGAGTGCAGAGTGAGTGCAGAGTGAGTGCAGAGTGAGTGCAGAGTGAGTGCAGAGTGAGTGCAGAGTGAGTGCAGAGTGAGTGCGAGTGCAGAGTGACTGTGAGTGCAGAGTGAGTGCAGAGTGAGTGCAGAGTGACTGTGAGTGCAGAGTGAGTGCAGAGTGAGTGCAGAGTGACTGTGAGTGCAGAGTGACTGCAGTGTGAGTGCAGAGTGACTGCAGTGTTTTTTTAAACATATTTTTATTGCAGAGTTAGAAACCACAGGATACAAACAATCAACCCGTGCCCCCGCGACACCCCACTGTCCAATAATAAATCCAAGCTGTACACAGCCATTAAGCCCGCATCCCGGAGGCCGGGCGGCATGTTGATCCAAGCAATAGGAGAAAATCACAGTGCAAGTCCCACAGGGACCATGGTCGAAAAGCCATCGTACGTATCTGCTTTTTACCCCCCCCCCCACAACAAAATCTCCGTCAGCCATCCCAAAACTTATGCAGTAACATCCCGCGCTTCGGGGCTCCCCCTAAGCGCCCCCGCCCCAACTCGCCTGGCCGCTCCCCCAGCCCTCCCCCACTGCCACAGCACGCAACCTCCCTAATAGAGCCTAGGCACCCAGGCCAGCCACCCCCTAATGGCTTCCGTCCCACCCCAAGTCCCATAAACCAGTCCCCCCCAAGGCCCCCCCCCCCTGGCAACTGCTAGGAGTACCCCTCGCCCTGTCGAGTTGGATGGATCTACCACAGCGCGGAAATTAGCTCTTCTGTGTGCGCCCCGTGGTGTCCACCGGCTCAGTTCTCTCCATCCCCGTCATCCACCATAGAGTCACGCAAGGCCTGCACCACCTGCTCCCATGCACGCGCCGCGTCCAGAACCCTCTCATTCCCCAACTTAACAGCCTGTTTCATCCGGAGCACACTCTCGCAAGCAGACCACCGCAGCAATTCATTCCTCCACCTACGCAGCGAGGGCCCCCCCCTGGACTTCCAGTGCCACGATATCTCCCTCTGCGCCAGTATCAGACCCAGGTCAATAAATTTGCTCGTCACCTTGGTGCGTTTGGTGTGCGGGAACCAGAGCAACAGGCACGCCGCCATATCAAAGTCCACCTCCCTGGCAGACACTTCATTCAGGAGTTCCCCTACCTCTGCCCAGTAGGTCCCCAATTGCGGGCACCCCCAAAACAAATGATCCATGTCCGCACCCAAAGACGAACACCGTGGGCATCGGGCATCCGGCACCCGGAAGTACCGCTGTAATTTCTCCGGGGTTAAATAGGCCCTATGAAGCACATAGAAATGCACTTGTTGAAAGCGCGCATTTCTCGTGCCCTTCCACGTACGCCGCAGGATGTGTCCCCACGCCGTATCCGGTATGGGGCGGCCCACACTCTCCTCCCATTTAGACTTGAGCCCCAGGAGCGGCTCCAGACCCTCATGCAGCATCCTATTATGGAGGCACGTCACAGCCTTAACCGTACCAGCTGCCATCACCACATATTGGCACGCCATAGTCGTCGTTGGTTCTACGAGCCCCCCTTTCCAGTGCTTCTGTACGGCAGCCACCACTGCCGCGTGTAGGAGGAACCCCCCGTCAGGCAGCCCAAACTGGTCCCGGAGCACCTCAAACGGTGCCAACGCCCCATCTATGTACAGGTCGCCCACCACCTGCAATCCCATCTCTTCCCAAGCCAGCAACGGGGACCAATCACCCCCGTGCGGCAAGGCCGTCAGCATGCCGATCGGAATCTGCGGTGCATAAGGCCGCGAAGCCCTCGCTCTCCGAAGGCTCCTCTGCCAACACAAACGGAGCGTCCTTTCCTCCACGGTGAGGGCCCGCAACTCAAGCCTCTGCTGCATGATAATATAGGACAACACATGGCGTTGCATCCCCCGATCCCGGTCCTCCTCCGGACCCCTGAACACCCTAGCCACGTTCTGTGTTAGAACCTGCAGCTGTGCCGCTAGGTAATACAGCTCAAAGTCAGGCACAGCCATACCCCCTTCCATCTTCGGGCGGAGGAGCGTGGTCAGGGCCACTCTACGGCGGCCATGCCCCCACAGAAAGCCAATAATCATCGACCTCAGGTCTCTGAAGACCCCTTGGGGAATCCATATGGGCAGCGTCCGGAAATAATAGAGAAAGCGGGGGAGTGCCACCATCTTCAGAAGGGCAATCCTGCCTAGAACCGTCAGCGGGAGGGTCGACCAGAAAGACAAGCTGCCCCGCAGTGCCCGGACACAACGACCAATGTTGCCCTCCAATAGGTCTGCGGTAGCGTGGTAAATGCGAACACCCAGATAGGTGAAACAAGATGGTTCCCACACCACGTCCAAGTCTCCGTCAGGAGCAGGTGAACCCGCTCGCAGCGGGAACACACAAGTCTTCGCCCAATTGACCTTAAGGCCCGACAGCCGGCCGAACTCCGACAGCAGCTCCATAGCACCGGCCAACACCCGGGAGGTGTCAGCCAGGTACAGGAGCAAGTCATCCGCATAAAGCGATATATAATGCCACTGCTCGCCCCTGGCTATCCCCAAGTACACGACACCCGACCTCGCATGGACCGCTAAAGGTTCCATTGCCAGAGCAAACAACAGGGGAGACAGAGAGCACCCCTGCCGCGTGCCCCTGCCCACCGGGTACGCCGCAGACACCAGGCCGCCCAAACGTACTCTCGCCGTCGCCGATGCATACAAGACCCTTGTCCACCTGCGGAACCCCTCGCCCATACCAAACCTCTCCAAAACTCCGTCCAGGAACGGCCATTCCAAACTATCAAAGGCCTTCTCGATGTCTACAGATAGGACCGCAGGGGCACCCTCCCCGTCCAAGATGGCGTCCATTATCCCCACCAGTCGGCGAACATTCAGCGCCGTGCTCCTCGTGGGTATGAACCCGGCCTGGTCCCTATGTACCAGGCCCGTCATATACGGGGCCAGCCTGGTGGCCAGTATCCGGCTCAGAATCTTATAATCCACCGTCAGCATGGACAGCGGGCGGTAAGACCGCACGTCCGCTGCGTCCCGGCCTGGCTTCAGGAGCGGCACAATCAAGGCCTCCCGCATGGATCCGGGCAGCGCCCCAGCCTCGAATGCTTCAGCATGCACCGTCAGCAATCTGGGTGTCAAAATATCCGCATACAGCTGATAAAATTCAATCGGTAATCCGTCCACCCCGGGCGTTTTGTTGCGGGCCATATGCTTTATGGCCGCCCGTATTTCCGGGAGCGTTACCGGGCCGCCCAGTTCCTTAGAGTCCTCCTCAGCAAGGACCGGAAGCTGCCTCTCCCCCAAGTATTCCACAATGTCCTGGACCCCCACCTCCAGCTGACTCTGGTACAGTTCCTCATAGTACCCCCTAAAGCACTCCAATATCGCTGCCTGGTTGTACACCATCTCCCCCTGCGCAGTGCGAATGCCGAGGATCGGGGAGCCCCTAAGTTCCGGGTTGGCCAGTCTGGCCAAGAGGGTACCCACCTTGTCCCTTTCCGCATGCGCCCTGACGATATACTGCTTATAGTCATAGCATCGCAAACGTTCCGTCTCAGTGGCAACCACCTCCTTCGCTTCTAATAGCTGGGCTTGTAAGTCCGGTCTAGCCGGCCTGCGGCGCTCCAGGTCCCTCAACCTATCTTCCGCAGTCACGAGGTCATTCAACACAGCCGTGCGAGCATTCGAGAACCTGCCCAGACACACTCCCCTCGCCACCACTTTCATTGCATCCCATTCAATGGACCAGAGTGACTGCAGTGTGACTGCAGTGTGACTGCAGTGTGACTGCAGAGTGACTGCAGAGTGACTGCAGAGTGACTGCAGAGTGACTGCAGAGTGACTGCAGAGTGACTGCAGAGTGACTGCAGAGTGACTGCAGAGTGACTGCAGAGTGACTGCAGTGTGACTGCAGAGTGACTGCAGAGTGACTGCAGAGTGACTGCAGAGTGACTGCAGAGTGACTGCAGAGTGACTGCAGAGTGACTGCAGAGTGACTGCAGAGTGACTGCAGAGTGACTGCAGAGTGACTGCAGAGTGAGTGCAGAGTGAGTGCAGAGTGAGTGCAGAGTGAGTGCAGAGTGAGTGCAGAGTGAGTGCAGAGTGAGTGCAGAGTGAGTGCAGAGTGAGTGCAGAGTGAGTGCAGAGTGAGTGCAGAGTGAGTGCAGAGTGAGTGCAGAGTGAGTGCAGAGTGAGTGCAGAGTGAGTGCAGAGTGAGTGCAGAGTGAGTGCAGAGTGAGTGCAGAGTGAGTGCAGAGTGAGTGCAGAGTGAGTGCAGAGTGAGTGCAGAGTGAGTGCAGAGTGAGTGCAGAGTGAGTGCAGAGTGAGTGCAGAGTGAGTGCAGAGTGAGTGCAGAGTGAGTGCAGAGTGAGTGCAGAGTGAGTGCAGAGTGAGTGCAGAGTGAGTGCAGAGTGAGTGCAGAGTGAGTGCAGAGTGAGTGCAGAGTGAGTGCAGAGTGAGTGCAGAGTGAGTGCAGAGTGAGTGCAGAGTGAGTGCAGAGTGAGTGCAGAGTGAGTGCAGAGTGAGTGCAGAGTGAGTGCAGAGTGAGTGCAGAGTGAGTGCAGAGTGAGTGCAGAGTGAGTGCAGAGTGAGTGCAGAGTGAGTGCAGAGTGAGTGCAGAGTGAGTGCAGAGTGACTGTGACTGCGACTGCAGAGTGACTGCGACTGCAGAGTGACTGCAGAGTGACTGTGACTGCAGAGTGACTGCAGAGTGACTGTGACTGCAGAGTGACTGCAGAGTGACTGTGACTGCAGAGTGACTGCAGAGTGACTGTGACTGCAGAGTGACTGCAGAGTGACTGCAGAGTGACTGCAGAGTGACTGCAGAGTGACTGCAGAGTGACTGCAGAGTGACTGCAGAGTGACTGCAGAGTGACTGTGACTGCAGAGTGACTGCAGAGTGACTGCAGTGTGAGTGCAGAGTGACTGCAGAGTGACTGCAGTGTGAGTGCAGAGTGACTGTGAGTGCAGAGTGACTGCAGAGTGACTGTGACTGCAGAGTGACTGCAGAGTGACTGTGAGTGCAGAGTGACTGCAGAGTGACTGTGAGTGCAGAGTGACTGCAGAGTGACTGTGAGTGCAGAGTGACTGCAGAGTGACTGTGAGTGCAGAGTGACTGCAGAGTGACTGTGAGTGCAGAGTGACTGCAGAGTGACTGCAGAGTGACTGCAGTGTGAGTGCAGAGTGAGTGCAGAGTGACTGCAGTGTGACTGCAGAGTGACTGCAGAGTGACTGCAGAGTGACTGCAGAGTGACTGCAGAGTGACTGCAGAGTGACTGCAGAGTGACTGCAGAGTGACTGCAGAGTGACTGCAGAGTGACTGCAGAGTGACTGCAGAGTGACTGCAGAGTGACTGCAGAGTGACTGCAGAGTGACTGCAGAGTGACTGTGAGTGCAGAGTGACTGCAGAGTGACTGTGAGTGCAGAGTGACTGCAGAGTGACTGCAGTGTGACTGCAGAGTGACTGCAGAGTGACTGCAGTGTGAGTGCAGAGTGACTGTGAGTGCAGAGTGACTGCAGAGTGACTGTGAGTGCAGAGTGACTGCAGAGTGACTGTGAGTGCAGAGTGACTGCAGAGTGACTGTGAGTGCAGAGTGACTGCAGAGTGACTGTGAGTGCAGAGTGACTGCAGAGTGACTGCAGTGTGAGTGCAGAGTGACTGCAGAGTGACTGCAGTGTGAGTGCAGAGTGACTGTGAGTGCAGAGTGACTGCAGAGTGACTGCAGTGTGAGTGCAGAGTGACTGTGAGTGCAGAGTGACTGCAGAGTGACTGTGAGTGCAGAGTGACTGCAGAGTGACTGCAGTGTGAGTGCAGAGTGACTGCAGTGTGAGTGCAGTGTGAGTGCAGTGTGAGTGCAGAGTGACTGCAGAGTGACTGTGACTGCAGAGTGACTGCAGAGTGACTGTGAGTGCAGAGTGACTGCAGAGTGACTGTGACTGCAGAGTGACTGCAGAGTGACTGTGAGTGCAGAGTGACTGCAGAGTGACTGCAGTGTGAGTGCAGAGTGACTGTGAGTGCAGAGTGACTGTGAGTGCAGAGTGACTGTGACTGCAGAGTGACTGTGAGTGCAGAGTGACTGCAGAGTGACTGCAGAGTGACTGCAGTGTGAGTGCAGAGTGACTGCAGTGTGAGTGCAGTGTGAGTGCAGTGTGAGTGCAGAGTGACTGCAGAGTGACTGCAGTGTGAGTGCAGAGTGACTGTGAGTGCAGAGTGACTGCAGAGTGAGTGCAGAGTGAGTGCAGAGTGACTGCAGAGTGACTGCAGAGTGACTGCAGAGTGACTGCAGAGTGACTGCAGAGTGACTGCAGTGTGAGTGCAGAGTGACTGCAGAGTGACTGTGACTGCAGAGTGAGTGCAGAGTGAGTGCAGAGTGAGTGCAGAGTGAGTGCAGAGTGAGTGCAGAGTGAGTGCAGAGTGAGTGCAGAGTGAGTGCAGAGTGAGTGCAGAGTGAGTGCAGAGTGAGTGCAGAGTGAGTGCAGAGTGAGTGCAGAGTGAGTGCAGAGTGAGTGCAGAGTGAGTGCAGAGTGAGTGCAGAGTGAGTGCAGAGTGAGTGCAGAGTGAGTGCAGAGTGAGTGCAGAGTGAGTGCAGAGTGAGTGCAGAGTGAGTGCAGAGTGAGTGCAGAGTGAGTGCAGAGTGAGTGCAGAGTGAGTGCAGAGTGAGTGCAGTGTGACTGCAGTGTGAGTGCAGAGTGACTGCAGTGTGAGTGCAGAGTGACTGCAGTGTGAGTGCAGAGTGACTGTGAGTGCAGAGTGACTGCAGAGTGACTGCAGAGTGACTGCAGAGTGACTGCAGAGTGACTGCAGAGTGACTGCAGAGTGACTGCAGTGTGAGTGCAGAGTGACTGCAGAGTGACTGCAGTGTGAGTGCAGAGTGACTGTGAGTGCAGAGTGACTGCAGAGTGACTGCAGAGTGACTGCAGAGTGACTGCAGAGTGAGTGCAGAGTGACTGCAGTGTGACTGCAGAGTGACTGCAGTGTGACTGCAGTGTGACTGCAGAGTGACTGCAGTGTGAGTGCAGAGTGACTGTGAGTGCAGAGTGACTGCAGAGTGACTGCAGAGTGACTGCAGAGTGACTGCAGTGTGACTGCAGTGTGACTGCAGTGTGACTGCAGAGTGACTGCAGAGTGACTGCAGTGTGAGTGCAGAGTGACTGCAGAGTGACTGTGACTGCAGAGTGACTGTGAGTGCAGAGTGAGTGCAGAGTGAGTGCAGAGTGAGTGCAGAGTGAGTGCAGAGTGAGTGCAGAGTGAGTGCAGAGTGAGTGCAGAGTGAGTGCAGAGTGAGTGCAGAGTGAGTGCAGAGTGAGTGCAGAGTGAGTGCAGAGTGAGTGCAGAGTGAGTGCAGAGTGAGTGCAGAGTGAGTGCAGAGTGAGTGCAGAGTGACTGTGACTGCAGAGTGACTGTGAGTGCAGAGTGACTGCAGAGTGACTGTGAGTGCAGAGTGACTGTGAGTGCAGAGTGACTGTGAGTGCAGAGTGACTGTGAGTGCAGAGTGACTGTGAGTGCAGAGTGACTGTGAGTGCAGAGTGACTGCAGAGTGACTGTGAGTGCAGAGTGACTGTGAGTGCAGAGTGACTGTGAGTGCAGAGTGACTGCAGAGTGACTGTGAGTGCAGAGTGACTGCAGAGTGACTGTGAGTGCAGAGTGACTGTGAGTGCAGAGTGACTGCAGAGTGACTGCAGTGTGACTGTGAGTGCAGAGTGACTGCAGAGTGACTGCAGTGTGACTGTGAGTGCAGAGTGACTGCAGAGTGACTGCAGTGTGAGTGCAGAGTGACTGTGAGTGCAGAGTGACTGTGAGTGCAGAGTGACTGTGAGTGCAGAGTGACTGTGAGTGCAGAGTGACTGTGAGTGCAGAGTGACTGTGAGTGCAGAGTGACTGTGAGTGCAGAGTGACTGTGAGTGCAGAGTGACTGTGAGTGCAGAGTGACTGTGAGTGCAGAGTGACTGTGAGTGCAGAGTGACTGCAGAGTGACTGTGAGTGCAGAGTGACTGTGAGTGCAGAGTGACTGTGAGTGCAGAGTGACTGTGAGTGCAGAGTGACTGCAGAGTGACTGTGAGTGCAGAGTGACTGTGAGTGCAGAGTGACTGCAGAGTGACTGTGAGTGCAGAGTGACTGCAGAGTGACTGTGAGTGCAGAGTGACTGTGAGTGCAGAGTGACTGCAGAGTGACTGTGAGTGCAGAGTGACTGTGAGTGCAGAGTGACTGTGAGTGCAGAGTGACTGTGAGTGCAGAGTGACTGTGAGTGCAGAGTGACTGTGAGTGCAGAGTGACTGTGAGTGCAGAGTGACTGTGAGTGCAGAGTGACTGTGAGTGCAGAGTGACTGTGAGTGCAGAGTGACTGCAGAGTGAGTGCAGAGTGACTGTGACTGCAGAGTGACTGCAGAGTGACTGTGACTGCAGAGTGACTGCAGAGTGACTGTGACTGCAGAGTGACTGCAGAGTGACTGTGACTGCAGAGTGACTGCAGAGTGACTGTGACTGCAGAGTGACTGCTGACTGCAGTGTGAGTGCAGAGTGACTGTGACTGCAGAGTGACTGCAGAGTGAGTGCAGAGTGACTGCAGAGTGAGTGCAGAGTGACTGCAGAGTGAGTGCAGAGTGACTGCAGAGTGACTGTGACTGCAGAGTGACTGCAGAGTGACTGTGACTGCAGAGTGACTGCAGAGTGACTGCAGTGTGAGTGCAGAGTGACTGTGACTGCAGAGTGACTGCAGAGTGACTGCAGAGTGACTGCAGAGTGACTGTGACTGCAGAGTGACTGCAGAGTGACTGTGACTGCAGAGTGACTGCAGAGTGACTGTGACTGCAGTGACTGCAGAGTGACTGCAGTGTGAGTGCAGAGTGACTGTGACTGCAGAGTGACTGCAGAGTGACTGCAGAGTGACTGCAGAGTGACTGCAGAGTGACTGCAGTGTGAGTGCAGAGTGACTGCAGAGTGACTGTGAGTGCAGAGTGACTGCAGAGTGACTGCAGTGTGAGTGCAGAGTGAGTGCAGAGTGAGTGCAGAGTGACTGCAGTGTGAGTGCAGAGTGACTGTGAGTGCAGAGTGACTGCAGAGTGACTGCAGTGTGAGTGCAGAGTGACTGTGAGTGCAGAGTGACTGCAGAGTGACTGCAGTGTGACTGTGAGTGCAGAGTGACTGCAGAGTGACTGCAGTGTGAGTGCAGAGTGACTGTGACTGCAGTGTGAGTGCAGAGTGACTGCAGTGTGATTGCAGTGTGACTGCAGAGTGACTGCAGAGTGACTGCAGTGTGAGTGCAGAGTGACTGTGAGTGCAGAGTGACTGCAGAGTGACTGCAGTGTGAGTGCAGAGTGACTGTGAGTGCAGAGTGACTGTGAGTGCAGAGTGACTGTGAGTGCAGAGTGACTGTGAGTGCAGAGTGACTGTGAGTGCAGAGTGACTGTGAGTGCAGAGTGACTGTGAGTGCAGAGTGACTGTGAGTGCAGAGTGACTGTGAGTGCAGAGTGACTGTGAGTGCAGAGTGACTGTGAGTGCAGAGTGACTGCAGAGTGACTGCAGTGTGAGTGCAGAGTGAGTGCAGAGTGAGTGCAGAGTGACTGAGTGCAGAGTGACTGTGAGTGCAGAGTGACTGCAGAGTGACTGCAGTGTGAGTGCAGAGTGACTGCAGTGTGAGTGCAGAGTGACTGTGAGTGCAGAGTGACTGTGAGTGCAGAGTGACTGCAGAGTGACTGCAGAGTGACTGTGAGTGCAGAGTGACTGCAGAGTGACTGCAGTGTGAGTGCAGAGTGACTGAGTGCAGAGTGACTGAGTGCAGAGTGACTGTGAGTGCAGAGTGACTGTGAGTGCAGAGTGACTGAGTGCAGAGTGACTGTGAGTGCAGAGTGACTGCAGAGTGACTGCAGTGTGAGTGCAGAGTGACTGTGAGTGCAGAGTGAGTGCAGAGTGACTGTGAGTGCAGAGTGACTGCAGAGTGACTGCAGTGTGAGTGCAGAGTGACTGTGAGTGCAGAGTGAGTGCAGAGTGACTGCAGTGTGAGTGCAGAGTGACTGTGAGTGCAGAGTGAGTGCAGAGTGACTGTGAGTGCAGAGTGACTGTGAGTGCAGAGTGACTGTGAGTGCAGAGTGACTGTGAGTGCAGAGTGACTGTGAGTGCAGAGTGACTGTGAGTGCAGAGTGACTGTGAGTGCAGAGTGACTGTGAGTGCAGAGTGACTGTGAGTGCAGAGTGACTGTGAGTGCAGAGTGACTGTGAGTGCAGAGTGACTGTGAGTGCAGAGTGACTGTGAGTGCAGAGTGACTGTGAGTGCAGAGTGACTGTGAGTGCAGAGTGACTGTGAGTGCAGAGTGACTGTGAGTGCAGAGTGACTGCAGAGTGACTGCAGAGTGACTGCAGAGTGACTGCAGAGTGACTGCAGTGTGAGTGCAGAGTGACTGAAGAGTGACTGCAGTGTGAGTGCAGAGTGACTGTGAGTGCAGAGTGACTGCAGAGTGACTGCAGTGTGAGTGCAGAGTGACTGTGAGTGCAGAGTGACTGTGAGTGCAGAGTGACTGCAGAGTGACTGCAGTGTGAGTGCAGAGTGACTGTGAGTGCAGAGTGACTGCAGTGTGAGGGCAGAGTGACTGTGAGTGCAGAGTGACTGCAGTGTGAGGGCAGAGTGAGTGCAGAGTGACTGCAGTGTGAGTGCAGAGTGACTGTGAGTGCAGAGTGACTGCAGTGTGAGGGCAGAGTGACTGTGAGTGCAGAGTGACTGCAGTGTGAGTGCAGAGTGACTGTGAGTGCAGAGTGACTGCAGAGTGACTGCAGTGTGAGTGCAGAGTGACTGTGAGTGCAGAGTGACTGCAGAGTGACTGCAGTGTGAGTGCAGAGTGACTGTGAGTGCAGAGTGACTGCAGTGTGAGTGCAGAGTGACTGTGAGTGCAGAGTGACTGCAGTGTGAGTGCAGAGTGACTGTGACTGCAGAGTGACTGCAGAGTGACTGCAGAGTGACTGCAGAGTGACTGCAGAGTGACTGACTGCAGAGTGACTGCAGAGTGACTGCAGTGTGAGTGCAGAGTGACTGTGAGTGCAGAGTGACTGCAGAGTGACTGCAGTGTGAGTGCAGAGTGACTGAGTGCAGAGTGACTGTGAGTGCAGAGTGACTGTGAGTGCAGAGTGACTGCAGAGTGACTGCAGTGTGAGTGCAGAGTGACTGTGACTGCAGAGTGACTGTGAGTGCAGTGTGACTGCAGAGTGACTGTGAATGCAGAGTGACTGCAGAGTGACTGCAGAGTGACTGCAGAGTGACTGCAGAGTGACTGCAGAGTGACTGCAGAGTGACTGCAGAGTGACTGCAGAGTGACTGCAGAGTGACTGCAGAGTGACTGCAGAGTGACTGCAGAGTGACTGCAGAGTGACTGCAGAGTGACTGCAGTGTGAGTGCAGAGTGACTGCAGAGTGACTGTGAGTGCAGAGTGACTGCAGAGTGACTGCAGTGTGAGTGCAGAGTGCCTGCAGTGTGAGTGCAGAGTGACTGTGAGTGCAGAGTGACTGCAGAGTGACTGCAGTGTGAGTGCAGAGTGACTGTGAGTGCAGAGTGACTGCAGAGTGACTGCAGTGTGAGTGCAGAGTGACTGTGAGTGCAGAGTGACTGCAGAGTGACTGCAGAGTGACTGCAGTGTGAGTGCAGAGTGACTGCAGAGTGACTGCAGTGTGAGTGCAGAGTGACTGTGAGTGCAGAGTGACTGCAGAGTGACTGTGAGTGCAGAGTGACTGCAGAGTGACTGTGACTGCAGAGTGACTGTGAGTGCAGAGTGACTGTGAGTGCAGAGTGACTGCAGTGTGAGTGCAGAGTGACTGTGAGTGCAGAGTGACTGCAGAGTGACTGCAGAGTGACTGTGACTGCAGAGTGACTGCAGAGTGACTGTGAGTGCAGAGTGACTGCAGAGTGACTGCAGTGTGAGTGCAGAGTGACTGTGAGTGCAGAGTGACTGCAGAGTGACTGTGAGTGCAGAGTGACTGTGAGTGCAGAGTGACTGTGAGTGCAGAGTGACTGTGAGTGCAGAGTGACTGTGAGTGCAGAGTGACTGTGAGTGCAGAGTGACTGTGAGTGCAGAGTGACTGTGAGTGCAGAGTGACTGTGAGTGCAGAGTGACTGTGAGTGCAGAGTGACTGCAGAGTGACTGCAGTGTGAGTGCAGAGTGAGTGCAGAGTGACTGTGAGTGCAGAGTGACTGTGAGTGCAGAGTGACTGTGAGTGCAGAGTGACTGTGAGTGCAGAGTGACTGTGAGTGCAGAGTGACTGTGAGTGCAGAGTGACTGTGAGTGCAGAGTGACTGTGAGTGCAGAGTGACTGTGAGTGCAGAGTGACTGTGAGTGCAGAGTGACTGTGAGTGCAGAGTGACTGTGAGTGCAGAGTGACTGTGAGTGCAGAGTGACTGTGAGTGCAGAGTGACTGTGAGTGCAGAGTGACTGCAGTGTGAGTGCAGAGTGAGTGCAGTGTGAGTGCAGAGTGACTGTGAGTGCAGAGTGACTGTGAGTGCAGTGTGACTGCAGAGTGACTGTGAATGCAGTGTGACTGCAGAGTGACTGCAGAGTGACTGCAGAGTGACTGCAGAGTGACTGCAGAGTGACTGCAGAGTGACTGCAGAGTGACTGCAGAGTGACTGCAGAGTGACTGCAGAGTGACTGCAGAGTGACTGCAGAGTGACTGCAGTGTGAGTGCAGAGTGACTGCAGAGTGACTGTGAGTGCAGAGTGACTGCAGAGTGACTGCAGTGTGAGTGCAGAGTGCCTGCAGTGTGAGTGCAGAGTGACTGTGAGTGCAGAGTGACTGCAGAGTGACTGCAGTGTGAGTGCAGAGTGACTGTGAGTGCAGAGTGACTGCAGAGTGACTGCAGAGTGACTGCAGTGTGAGTGCAGAGTGACTGCAGAGTGACTGCAGAGTGACTGTGAGTGCAGAGTGACTGTGAGTGCAGAGTGACTGCAGTGTGAGTGCAGAGTGACTGTGAGTGCAGAGTGACTGCAGAGTGAGTGCAGAGTGACTGTGACTGCAGAGTGACTGCAGAGTGACTGTGAGTGCAGAGTGACTGCAGAGTGACTGCAGAGTGACTGTGACTGCAGAGTGACTGCAGAGTGACTGTGAGTGCAGAGTGACTGCAGAGTGACTGTGAGTGCAGAGTGACTGTGAGTGCAGAGTGACTGTGAGTGCAGAGTGACTGTGAGTGCAGAGTGACTGTGAGTGCAGAGTGACTGTGAGTGCAGAGTGACTGTGAGTGCAGAGTGACTGTGAGTGCAGAGTGACTGTGAGTGCAGAGTGACTGTGAGTGCAGAGTGACTGTGAGTGCAGAGTGACTGTGAGTGCAGAGTGACTGCAGAGTGACTGCAGAGTGACTGCAGTGTGAGTGCAGAGTGACTGCAGAGTGACTGCAGTGTGAGTGCAGAGTGACTGCAGTGTGAGTGCAGAGTGACTGCAGTGTGAGTGCAGAGTGACTGCAGTGTGAGTGCAGAGTGACTGTGAGTGCAGAGTGACTGAGTGCAGAGTGACTGTGAGTGCAGAGTGACTGCAGAGTGACTGCAGTGTGAGTGCAGAGTGACTGTGAGTGCAGAGTGACTGCAGAGTGACTGCAGTGTGACTGCAGAGTGACTGCAGAGTGACTGTGAGTGCAGAGTGACTGCAGAGTGACTGCAGAGTGACTGCAGAGTGACTGCAGTGTGAGTGCAGAGTGACTGCAGAGTGACTGCAGTGTGAGTGCAGAGTGACTGCAGTGTGAGTGCAGAGTGACTGTGAGTGCAGAGTGACTGCAGAGTGACTGCAGTGTGAGTGCAGAGTGACTGTGAGTGCAGAGTGACTGTGAGTGCAGAGTGACTGTGAGTGCAGAGTGACTGTGAGTGCAGAGTGACTGTGAGTGCAGAGTGACTGTGAGTGCAGAGTGACTGTGAGTGCAGAGTGACTGCAGAGTGACTGCAGTGTGAGTGCAGAGTGACTGCAGAGTGACTGCAGTGTGAGTGCAGAGTGACTGTGAGTGCAGAGTGACTGCAGAGTGACTGCAGAGTGACTGCAGAGTGACTGCAGAGTGACTGCAGAGTGACTGCAGAGTGACTGCAGAGTGACTGCAGAGTGACTGCAGAGTGACTGCAGAGTGACTGCAGAGTGACTGCAGAGTGACTGTGAGTGCAGAGTGACTGTGAGTGCAGAGTGACTGTGAGTGCAGAGTGACTGTGAGTGCAGAGTGACTGTGAGTGCAGAGTGACTGTGAGTGCAGAGTGACTGTGAGTGCAGAGTGACTGTGAGTGCAGAGTGACTGTGAGTGCAGAGTGACTGTGAGTGCAGAGTGACTGTGAGTGCAGAGTGACTGTGAGTGCAGAGTGACTGTGAGTGCAGAGTGACTGTGAGTGCAGAGTGACTGTGAGTGCAGAGTGACTGTGAGTGCAGAGTGACTGTGAGTGCAGAGTGACTGTGAGTGCAGAGTGACTGTGAGTGCAGAGTGACTGTGAGTGCAGAGTGACTGTGAGTGCAGAGTGACTGCAGAGTGACTGTGAGTGCAGAGTGACTGCAGAGTGACTGCAGTGTGAGTGCAGAGTGACTGCAGTGTGAGTGCAGAGTGACTGCAGTGTGAGTGCAGAGTGACTGTGAGTGCAGAGTGACTGCAGTGTGAGTGCAGAGTGACTGTGACTGCAGAGTGACTGTGAGTGCAGAGTGACTGTGAGTGCAGAGTGACTGCAGAGTGACTGCAGTGTGAGTGCAGAGTGACTGCAGTGTGAGTGCAGAGTGACTGCAGTGTGAGTGCAGAGTGACTGTGAGTGCAGAGTGACTGCAGTGTGAGTGCAGAGTGACTGTGACTGCAGAGTGACTGTGAGTGCAGAGTGACTGTGACTGCAGAGTGACTGCAGAGTGACTGCAGAGTGACTGCAGAGTGACTGCAGAGTGACTGCAGAGTGACTGCAGAGTGACTGCAGAGTGACTGCAGAGTGACTGCAGAGTGACTGCAGAGTGACTGCAGAGTGACTGCAGAGTGACTGCAGAGTGACTGCAGAGTGACTGTGAGTGCAGAGTGACTGCAGAGTGACTGCAGAGTGACTGCAGAGTGACTGCAGAGTGACTGCAGAGTGACTGTGACTGCAGAGTGACTGCAGAGTGACTGTGACTGCAGAGTGACTGCAGAGTGACTGTGACTGCAGAGTGACTGCAGAGTGACTGTGAGTGCAGAGTGACTGCAGAGTGACTGCAGAGTGACTGTGAGTGCAGAGTGACTGCAGAGTGACTGTGAGTGCAGTGTGACTGCAGAGTGACTGCAGTGTGAGTGCAGAGTGAGTGCAGAGTGACTGCAGTGTGAGTGCAGAGTGACTGCAGAGTGACTGCAGAGTGACTGCAGTGTGAGTGCAGAGTGACTGCAGAGTGACTGCAGTGTGAGTGCAGAGTGAGTGCAGAGTGACTGCAGTGTGACTGCAGAGTGACTGCAGAGTGACTGCAGAGTGACTGCAGTGTGAGTGCAGAGTGACTGTGAGTGCAGAGTGACTGCAGAGTGACTGCAGTGTGAGTGCAGAGTGACTGTGACTGCAGAGTGACTGCAGAGTGACTGCAGAGTGACTGCAGTGTGAGTGCAGAGTGACTGCAGAGTGACTGCAGAGTGACTGTGAGTGCAGAGTGACTGTGAGTGCAGAGTGACTGCAGAGTGACTGCAGAGTGACTGCAGAGTGACTGCAGAGTGACTGCAGAGTGACTGCAGAGTGACTGCAGAGTGACTGCAGAGTGACTGCAGAGTGACTGCAGAGTGACTGCAGAGTGACTGCAGAGTGACTGCAGAGTGACTGCAGAGTGACTGCAGAGTGACTGCAGAGTGACTGTGAGTGCAGTGTGAGTGCAGAGTGAGTGCAGAGTGACTGTGAGTGCAGAGTGACTGCAGAGTGACTGCAGTGTGAGTGCAGAGTGACTGCAGTGTGAGTGCAGAGTGACTGCAGTGTGAGTGCAGAGTGACTGCAGTGTGAGTGCAGAGTGACTGTGAGTGCAGAGTGACTGTGAGTGCAGAGTGACTGCAGAGTGACTGCAGTGTGAGTGCAGAGTGACTGTGACTGCAGAGTGACTGCAGTGTGAGTGCAGAGTGACTGTGACTGCAGAGTGACTGCAGTGTGAGTGCAGAGTGACTGTGAGTGCAGAGTGACTGTGAGTGCAGAGTGACTGTGAGTGCAGAGTGACAGTAGTGACTGTGAGTGCAGAGTGACAGTAGTGACTGTGAGTGCAGAGTGACAGTAGTGACTGTGAGTGCAGAGTGCAGAGTGCAGAGTGCAGAGTGCAGAGTGCAGAGTGACTGTGAGTGCAGAGTGACTGTGAAGAGTGCAGAGTGCAGAGTGACTGTGAGTGCAGAGTGACTGTGAGTGCAGAGTGACTGTGAGTGCAGAGTGACTGTGAGTGCAGAGTGACTGTGAGTGCAGAGTGACTGTGAGTGCAGAGTGACTGTGAGTGCAGAGTGACTGTGAGTGCAGAGTGACTGTGAGTGCAGAGTGACTGTGAGTGCAGAGTGACTGTGAGTGCAGAGTGACTGTGAGTGCAGAGTGACTGTGAGTGCAGAGTGACTGTGAGTGCAGAGTGACTGTGAGTGCAGAGTGACTGTGAGTGCAGAGTGACTGTGAGTGCAGAGTGACTGCAGAGTGAGTGCAGAGTGACTGTGAGTGCAGAGTGAGTGCAGAGTGACTGTGAGTGCAGAGTGACTGTGAGTGCAGAGTGACTGTGAGTGCAGAGTGACTGTGAGTGCAGAGTGACTGTGAGTGCAGAGTGACTGTGAGTGCAGAGTGAGTGCAGAGTGAGTGCAGAGTGAGTGCAGAGTGAGTGCAGAGTGAGTGCAGAGTGAGTGCAGAGTGACTGTGAGTGCAGAGTGACTGTGAGTGCAGAGTGACTGTGAGTGCAGAGTGACTGTGAGTGCAGAGTGACTGTGAGTGCAGAGTGACTGTGAGTGCAGAGTGACTGTGAGTGCAGAGTGACTGTGAGTGCAGAGTGACTGTGAGTGCAGAGTGACTGTGAGTGCAGAGTGAGTGTGAGTGCAGAGTGACTGTGAGTGCAGTGTGAGTGCAGAGTGACTGTGAGTGCAGTGTGAGTGCAGAGTGACTGTGAGTGCAGTGTGAGTGCAGTGTGACTGCAGAGTGACTGTGAGTGCAGAGTGACTGTGACTGCAGAGTGACTGCAGAGTGACTGCAGAGTGAGTGCAGAGTGACTGTGAGTGCAGAGTGAGTGCAGAGTGAGTGCAGAGTGAGTGCAGAGTGAGTGCAGAGTGAGTGCAGAGTGAGTGCAGAGTGAGTGCAGAGTGAGTGCAGAGTGAGTGCAGAGTGACTGTGAGTGCAGAGTGAGTGCAGAGTGAGTGCAGAGTGAGTGCAGAGTGAGTGCAGAGTGAGTGCAGAGTGACTGTGAGTGCAGAGTGACTGTGAGTGCAGAGTGACTGTGAGTGCAGAGTGACTGTGAGTGCAGTGTGAGTGCAGAGTGACTGTGAGTGCAGTGTGAGTGCAGAGTGACTGTGAGTGCAGTGTGAGTGCAGAGTGACTGTGAGTGCAGAGTGAGTGCAGAGTGACTGTGAGTGCAGAGTGAGTGCAGAGTGACTGTGAGTGCAGAGTGAGTGCAGAGTGACTGTGAGTGCAGAGTGACTGTGAGTGCAGAGTGACTGTGATTGCAGAGTGACTGTGAGTGCAGAGTGACTGTGAGTGCAGAGTGACTGTGAGTGCAGAGTGACTGTGAGTGCAGAGTGACTGTGAGTGCAGAGTGAGTGCAGAGTGACTGTGAGTGCAGTGTGACTGCAGAGTGACTGCAGAGTGACTGCAGTGTGAGTGCAGAGTGAGTGCAGAGTGAGTGCAGAGTGAGTGCAGAGTGAGTGCAGAGTGAGTGCAGAGTGAGTGCAGAGTGAGTGCAGAGTGAGTGCAGAGTGAGTGCAGAGTGAGTGCGAGTGCAGAGTGAGTGCGAGTGCAGAGTGAGTGCGAGTGCAGAGTGAGTGCGAGTGCAGAGTGAGTGCGAGTGCAGAGTGAGTGCGAGTGCAGAGTGACTGTGAGTGCAGAGTGACTGTGAGTGCAGAGTGACTGCAGAGTGAGTGCGAGTGCAGAGTGACTGTGAGTGCAGAGTGACTGTGAGTGCAGAGTGACTGTGAGTGCAGAGTGACTGTGAGTGCAGAGTGACTGTGAGTGCAGAGTGACTGTGAGTGCAGAGTGACTGTGAGTGCAGTGACTGCAGTGTGAGTGCAGAGTGACTGTGAGTGCAGAGTGACAGTAGTGAGTGCAGAGTGACAGTAGTGACTGTGAGTGCAGAGTGACAGTAGTGACTGTGAGTGCAGAGTGACAGTAGTGACTGTGAGTGCAGAGTGCAGAGTGCAGAGTGCAGAGTGCAGAGTGCAGAGTGCAGAGTGCAGAGTGCAGAGTGACTGTGACTGCAGAGTGACTGTGACTGCAGAGTGACTGTGACTGCAGAGTGACTGTGACTGCAGAGTGACTGTGACTGCAGAGTGACTGTGACTGCAGAGTGACTGTGACTGCAGAGTGACTGTGACTGCAGAGTGACTGTGACTGCAGAGTGACTGTGACTGCAGAGTGACTGCAGTGTGAGTGCAGTGTGAGTGCAGTGTGAGTGCAGTGTGAGTGCAGAGTGAGTGCAGTGTGAGTGCAGTGTGAGTGCAGAGTGACTGCAGTGTGAGTGCAGAGTGACTGCAGTGTGAGTGCAGAGTGACTGTGAGTGCAGAGTGACTGTGAGTGCAGAGTGACTGTGAGTGCAGAGTGACTGTGAGTGCAGAGTGACTGTGAGTGCAGAGTCACTCCCCCTGGCCTGCAAATCCTGTCCCCCCTTCGGCTGTGATGTCACTCCCCCTGGCCTGCAAATCCTGCCCCCCCCCCTTCGTCTGTGATGTCACTCCCCCTGGCCTGCAAATCCTGTCCCCCCCTTCCTCTGTGATGTCACTCCCCCAGCACTGTACATCCTGCCCCCCCTTCCTTTGTGATGTCACTCCTGCAAGCCTATATATCCAGAGGGGGCAGTGAGAGGTGTGGTGCAGAGATCAGGACAGCTGACTTCGGAGCACAGGGTTTGATCCCTGGCCCCGGCTGCAGCTCAGCTCAGCACCATGAGACTCTGGGCAATAACTCACTTAATTTCCACTCGGCCCCCCAGTGCCTTGAGACCCCTGAGGGTGAGTAGTTTGCGCTTTACAAATATAGATTTATTTCTAAATCTGTATTTGTAAAGCGCAAACTACTCACCCTTCCGGGTCTCAAGGTGCTGTGGGTCGTCGTGGAAGTTAAGTGAGCTATTGCCCAGAGTCACATGGTGCTGAGCTGAGCTGCCACCAGAGCCGGGTATCGAACCCTGAACCCTGTGCTCTGAAGTCAGCTGCCCTGGCCGCTGCACCACACCTAGTGGTGGGCAGTGAGGGAGCAGGCTGCGGGGGAGCTTCGGTGCTTGTCGAGTTCGAGTGCCCTCCGCACTCACGCTCCCCGCCGATTCTTCTCCACCCTGGGAGGGGCCAGGTAGGGGCTCACCTTGGCCCCCGCTGCATTGTCGCACCCTCTCAGGGCCCCAGCGTGTGTCCTGGATCTGCCGCGATACGCTGGGGGGTCTCGGAGGGGGCTTCCCAGCGTACGCCTGAGTCCTTGGGTTATGAATGGTGTGAATGAGGGTATTTATGGGGTGGAGGGTGGGGGCATGGTGTCCAATAAAGAAGAAAGGGCTCCCAGGGGGAAGGGGTGTTGTAGACCCCGTATGAATGGTGTGAATGGTCAGTAGCAATGGTCAGAACCTTGACGTGGTGCTACTGCTCACTGGTTGTAACACAACTGGTGCTAATCTGGCCTTTTGTGTGCATGGAGTGCAGGGGGAGGCTCCTGGGTGGGGATCCGTCCGTCACGCTCTTCCGAAGGCATCTGGTGCGGAGCTTCAAATGCCCCCGTGGGACCACCCGAAGCACATCAGCCTCATGACCTGGCTCTTCAGATGAATTCAGCACCTTTGTGCCCCCACAGCGCCTTGAGACCCCCACAGGTGAATAGCCGCACTTTACAAACTCTGAGTGATTGATTGATTGGACTAGGCGGTTGCCTGGTATTAATAAAATAGCCTCAGTGCTGCTTGGCTTTGTATTATAATTTATATACAGTCTTTGTAAAGTGCTGTTTGAACATAGCTTTGTTTATCATTATTCCAATGGATTTATTTATCTAGTAAAGTTCTATTTTCAAAGATGAATCACTTACTGGACATCAAAGTGTAGTGTAGTTCCTATATTCCCAATAGGCTCTGCGCATTGGAATAATATATACTGCAGCTTAGACGTAGGACTAAGGTTAACTAGGGCTCTGCCGAATATATTAGACTTAATTATATGTGTGCCAGCTAGCTCAGAGGTCACTAGAAACGTTCTCGAAAGTACAAGAAGTGATTAGTTTCTGACAACCATATAACATGACAACTTTGTTTCCCAAGAATAAGAAATCAATCTTCAGAGTCGTGGAAACAATAGATAACTATTTTACTCAGTCAATCGTGTATACTTAGTTTCACCAGAGTTGCTGAGAAATTAGAGAGACGGGCGTTTTCAATAGAAGGTATTTATTGAGCAGTCTTCTATCTCAAGCATGAGAAATGTATTGCTACAATAGTAATGCTGGTTATAAAGTACAAGGCATATATTACGAACAGTATTATAAAGTAGTACTCTAAAAGCATGATATGGTTTCTAAGCCATAAGTTGCTTTAAATAGATAAAATGCATAAAATACATACAATGATAAAAGAGATGGCTAAAAGTACTCAACTGGTGCTTCTAAAATACGCCTACCCCGATGTACCTGACCTAATCCTAGCACAAGGGAAGAAATACGTTTTTAGGAGTAGTTTTAATTTAGTATTCTTTGCCTAGAATCTGCCAAGAGTCTAATCAAGAATTCTCTAAGGGTCTAATCAGCTCCGTACCTTGGTTTAGAATGAAGGAGGTCTTGTATCTCTCTCTCAGGACTCGATCTCCCAGATACCCGCAAGGGTAAGCCGGAAACACTGGACCTGGATTTCTCGGCAAGAGAAGAAACAGCGTCTCTCAGTGCGTCTGCTGGAGGGTCGGCTTCGTTCGGCACTTGCCGCTGCAGGGCGTCGGGCAAGTAGTTAGTCGATCTGCTCCGATCGGCAAATGTAGGCATATTTATACCATGAAGGTGCCGAGTTTGACGCATGATTGAACTTAATAACGTCACTCAAAGGTTCAATTCCCAGAAAACTCCAGGATTTCTTGTTTAACTTAATATTTAAGCAGGGGGAAGATCCTAGCTGCTGAAGGCGGGTTTTTCCAAGAAATCGTTGTGAATTCTCGGATCTTAGTGGAAGTAGCCTTGCCGTATTTGGACAAATGTTTTATAATAAATCCTATTTATTGAACAACCGGTAGTATAACGATTTGGAATTTTGGACTACATTTATTAAGCGCTTAGTGAGGTTGTGACTATTTAGAGAGGTGGCATATACAGTGATTAACAGGCTATTATGTAATTTCAGATAGCCGTACTGACTGTTAGGTTACTGGTAGGACAAATAATCTTTTGTATTCTAATATGAAATCTAATATGAGTCTATACTTGTCATTTTAGAACGTGAATATCGTCACAGGAATACCATTCAGACGCTAAATGATATTGAAAGGCCTTAAACTTTAGATGACCTAGGTAAATAAATACCATCACCAAGTCAAAACTACTAAATGGGGCCAGTGTGTAATAGAGAACTACTATAGATGTTTACTCATAATCTTAATGAGATAGCACTCTGTTATTTAGCATTTGAAATGTGTCCTTAAAGAATAAAAATGAGATAGTGAATCATGTATTTTAAATGGATAATAAATTAATTTAATAAATTAGTATAACTAAATGCAAACCTATATATATATATTTTTTAGGTTTTAAGGTTTTCTACCACCTCTTGGTTTCACCAATCTACAGACCATAGATATCAATCGGTAAGTCTAGCATTATCTTGGATATGAGACAAATGGTCAACCTAGTAGAGAGACAGAGATTTCTAGTATTCGTTTGGTTGTTTTCCTCTGGCAAAACAAACAGTTATCCTTAATATAGATGTATAACTGTGTACTCTTTTCAAAGATGTCTTAGATCTTCCTTTAGTGACAAATAGAAATACCATATAGGTTTATTTTATTTTAGTAAGTCAGTGTGAATAGGAATGTATAAACTTTAGGTATGATAATTTGGAGCCAATAGAAATGCTAATCGTTGGAACCAAATTGGCGATCATCCTTGTTCACCAGCTATACATATCAGAGAACAATGTTTAGGTTTTGTATTATTCTTTTCATAATATAAAGAGCCTTTTGTAATCAAAGGTATGTTTAATTTGCTTCTAGCCCTGACGAAGTCCTTATGCTGTAAAGTAGGACGAAACACGTGTTGGCAAAGACTAAGAACAATATATTATGAAAATATGGAAGAATAGTACTGAGTGACTGAAAGAAAAAGAAGAAATAAAGAAGACCTATTGGAAAATATTTGCACTGTTTTTTACTGTTATTGAATCTAAGAGTATTGCTTGACTGATTGATTCTTATATAATTTTCTAGTATTGCTCGGGAGGAGAATTGTTTTGTAATTGTTCAAAAACTGTAGGCAAGGGTTGTATCTCACCTTATCAGCATAGAGTAGACTATACGAATTTTCTGATAATATACTGTGGAATGGGGGAGATGACAGGTCGATTGAGGGGGTATTAATGATGGAGGTCCATGCGGAAGGTTCTGAGTAGGCGTTTTATTTCAGAGTACAACAGTCCTCTTAATGAAAAATAAGGAGGGGAATCCTCTCATTTACACCCCCTTGGTTCAGTAAACATAAAGAAACGAAAGCAGGGAACAGTCCAGGTCTTCGAGTCCTTCCTGACTCCGGCCCTCTCACGTCTCAGGCAATCATCTGGCTGGGGTTCTCATCCAGCGTCGCCATTTATAAAGGAAAAGAAAAAGAACAATCCCGGAATTACTGGCACGTTCGGGAAGTAAGATTTGAATGAGGAGAAAAAGAGGGGAGTGAAGGAGTCACTAGGGCCCGCTACCAAAAACACGTTGTGACTGAGGGGAAGTAAGCGTGTTGAGGGGTGAGGTGTACACACAGTCAAACGGTCCCGTGACCTCCCTCAAGCCTCCCCTACCCTGTCCCACCCTGTGAAGAGAAGAGACCCTTGAGACGGCCCCGTACCTTGTCCAGCCACACTTCTCCAGAAGTGCGGAAGGGCGGCTCGTGGTATCGGTGGCCTCCAGGCGTACTCATTCTCCCGGTCTGCAGATCTCCTTCTTCTCCTGGACACTCGTCTTGAAGGTGGCTCCTTTCCGGCGTCTTCTCCCGCGTTCTTCCTCCGGCTTGAGCGCTGTGAAACTCCGGCCGGGCTTCCTTATCCGCCACTCTTGATTCCGATTGGTCAGGCACGCCCGACGTCATGACAGCGGACTCCTCCTCCACTGGTGATAACCATGCTGCATTAAAGGGGCCGTAATCACCCTGAAGACGGGGCGGAAAGGAACAGTCGTTAAAGTCCCCGCCCCGTCCTCCGCCGTCCTCCAAGGCCCCGTGACGTATACACACCATTTTGCGCAAAATCCCCTCTTGCCCTCTGTAAATTGCTTGCCGTATTTGGGCTGTAAGGCTCAGGCCAAATATGGTAAGGATTTCTATGCCTATATAAGGATAGGGTAAAGTATACCTAGATAAGGGCATGAATCGGGAAAAGTTACACTAGGGTCCTAGATTTGTTTACAACAAAAGTTATTGAGTGTCACTTACTGTGCTGTTGTGTATCGATTTAGATTCCGTATGAATTTTCCCAATTCATGCCCTTATATAGGCATAGAAATCAAGCCCTTATTTAGGCATAGCACATGCTACCCAAATACAGGCATGGTTACTTCCATCAGTTCATCAACGTCACAACGAGTTCTTGGAAAACCAGACTCTTAAGCAGAAGCGACATCCCCCAGCCTGGATATTGATTTCTCCATGAACACATTTATTATGCATGAACATCTATTCCTTGTGGGTTCATTCATGACGTTCTCATGCCCGACTTTTACGTCAATTCTGGCATTCCTAAACACCTTCAAGGTATAAATATACCTTCACTTGCTATGGCAAAGCACGGTGTGGTTCGGTGCAGTTCAACTACCTAGTTGCACGGCGCGGCTCGCCACAGCAAGTCCCGAAGGAAGCCGACTCTCCAGCTGACGCACTGACCAGAAGCGGTCCTCCTTGCTGAGAATCCAGCTCCAGTGTTTCTGACTTCCCTTGCAGGGTGTTAGAGGTCGAGTCCCGGGAAAGAGATACAAACCTCTGTCATTCTAAGGTATGGAGCTGATTAGAGCCTAGAGAAACCTTTGGCAATTCTTGGCACAACTAAACTAGACTATAGCTAAAACAGCACCTACTTCTTCCCTCATTCTAGACTTAGGTTAGGTTCACTGGGGTAGGATAATTTTAGAAGCACCAGTTGAGTGTTTTAGCGTGTGTTATTTATGTATGTATTTAATGAATATGTGATAGCCTCAAAAACATGCTATTACAATATTATTTTATATTACTGCTAACGCTGTACATATTCTATTTCGCATTCTGTCTTACGATTGTAGCAGTTCATTTCTCTTGCATGAGAAATAAGACTGTTCAATAAACCCTTTTATTGAAACGCCCGTCTCACTATTTCTGTGCAACTCTGTAGAAACGAAGCATGCACGATTGAGTGAGTGAAATAGTTATCTATTGTTTCCACGACTCTGAAGATATTGTTCCGACTCTAAGGGAAACAAAGTTGTCATGTTTATGTGGTTGTCAGAGACTAATCCCTTCTTGTTTATTCGAGAAGTTTCTAGTGACCTCTGAGCTAACTGGCACACACACAATTAAGTTTAATGTACTCGATAGAGACATACTGACATCAGTCGCATGTCAAATCTATAGTGTATGTTATTCCAATCCGCGCGGAGCCTATCAGGGATATAGGAACTACACTACAGTGCCGTACCATCTGAGCTTCGATCACCGTCTCACCCCTGGAGTAAGATTTAACTGCTAGCACCCACTTCCTAGAGATAAGCAATGGCCCAACACCGCCGCTCTGGCACCAGAAGTGGAGAAAGGGTGGGTTCTGCTGGATTTGATACTCTGAGGGAGGTTCTATAGAAGGCTTGGTATCCCTTCTTGTACCCCCTGCTCTGGCCTCGGAAGTGGAGAAAGGGTGCGTTCTGCTGGATTTGATACTCTGAGGGAGGTTCTGGAGTGGGCTTGGTATCCCTTCTTGTACCCCCTGCTCTGGCACGAGAAGTGGAGAAAGGGTGGATTCTGCTGGATTTGATACTCTGAGGGAGGTTCTGGAGAAGGCTTGGTATCCCTTCTTGTACTCCCTGCCCTGGCACCAGAAGTGGAGAAAGGGTGGGTTCTGCTGGATTTGATACTCTGAGGGAGGTTCTATAGAAGGCTTTGTATCCCTTCTTGTACCCCCTGCCCTGGCACCAGAAGTGGAGAAAGGGTGGGTTCTGCTGGATTTGATACTCTGAGGGAGGTTCTATAGAAGGCTTGGTATCCCTTCTTGTACCCCCTGCCCTGGCACCAGAAGTGGAGAAAGGGTGGGTTCTGCTGGATTTGATACTCTGAGGGAGGTTCTGGAGGTTTGTATCTCTTCCTTCTTGCCCTCACTGCCCACCTGGCGATGCTACGGTTGCATGTTGTGCGTGTTCCTCTGGAGGTGTTCACCTTAGCAGCCAGGTGTGGTGGTCGCTGCTGGTGTTGACAGCTGTGTAAGGGAGGCACCGGGTATGCATGAGGGAAGTGGGACCCAGTGGACTTCTCGGAGTGCTGGAGTGATTGTGTCATACGAGCAAAGACCCCTGATGAGGGGCGGATACAAGCAGAAGACCTTTATTGGAGGTAGGATGGTCTGAGGCACGTGTGCAAGGCTTTACCGATGTCAAGATGGGCCAGACCCAGTGACACTGTTTTAAGGGCAGGTTCACCTTTTGCTGCAGCATCACGGGGCTCTGCGGGTGTAGTTTGGAGTGCAATGTGGGTCATAATGGCAGGTGTGTGGGGCAAGGGAGGACTTTACACAGATATCTGTGGCGTGAAGCAGCCAAGATTCCTTTGAGACAGCCCTGTAATGGCTCCCTGCTCCCCTAGTGACATCCCCTCCCTGACACTCCATGCCTTCTCGTGCTTCTTGCCCTTCTACAGGCACTCGCTGCACTTCTACAGACACTCACTGACCTTCTACAGACACTCCCTGCCCCTCTACAGACACTCACTGACCTTCTACAAACAGTCCCTGCCCCTCTACAGACACTCCCTGCCCCTCTACAGGCACTCACTGACTCTCTACAGACACTCCCTGCCCCTCTACAGACACTCCCTGACCCTCTACAGACACTCCCTGACCCTCTACAGACACTCCCTGTCCCTCTATAGACACTCCCTGCCCCTCTACAGACACTCCCTGCCCCTCTACAGGACTCTACCTGCTCCTCTACAGACACTCCCTGCCCCTCTACAGACACTCCCTGCCCCTCTACAGGACTCTCCCTGCTCCTCTACAGACACTCCCTGCCCCTCTACAGACACTCCCTTCCCCTCTACAGACACTCCCTGCCCCTCTACAGATACTCTGCCCCTCTACAGACACTCTCTGCCCCTCTACAGACACTCCCTGCCCCTCTACAGACACTCTGCCCCTCTACAGACACTCTCTGCCCCTCTACAGACACTCCCTGCCCCTCTACAGGCACTCACTGACCCTCTACAGGCACTCCCTGCCCCTCTACAGGACTCTCCCTGCCCCTCTATAGACACTCCATGCCCCTCTACAGACACTCCCTGACCCTCTACAGACACTCCTTGCCCCTCTACAGACACTCCCTTCCCCTCTACAGACACTCCCTTCCCCTCTACAGACACTCTCTGACCCTCTACAGACACTCCTAGCCCCTCTACAGGACTCTCTCTGCTCCTCTACTGACACTCCCTGCCCCTCTACAGATACTCTGCCCCTCTACAGACACTCTCTGCCCCTCTACAGACACTCCCTGCCCCTCTACAGACACTCTGCCCCTCTACAGACACTCTCTGCCCCTCTACAGACACTCCCTGCCCCTCTACAGGCACTCCCAGACCCTCTACAGGCACTCCCAGCCCCTCTACAGACACTCCCTGCCCCTCTACAGACACTCTGCCCCTCTACAGACACTCTCTGCCCCTCTACAGACACTCCCTGCCCCTCTACAGGCACTCCCAGCCCCTCTACAGACACTCCCTGCCCCTCTACAGGCACTCCCAGCCCCTCTACAGACACTCTCTGCCCCTCTACAGACACTCCCTGTCCCTCTACAGACACTCCCTGCCCCTCTACAGGCACTCACTGACCCTCTACAGGCACTCCCTGCCCCTCTACAGGACTCTCCCTGCCCCTCTATAGACACTCCATGCCCCTCTACAGACACTCCTTGCCCCTCTACAGACACTCCCTGCCCCTCTACAGGCACTCACTGACCCTCTACAGACACTCCCTGCCCCTCTCTGGACACTCCCTGCCCCTCTACAGACACTCCCTGACCCTCTACAGACACTCCCTGCCCATCTACAGGCACTCCCTGACCCTCTACAGACACTCCCTGCCCATCTACAGGCACTCACTGACCCTCTACAGACACTCTCTGCCCCTCTACAGACTCTCCCTGCCCCTCTACAGACACTCTGCCCCTCTACAGACACTCCCTGCCTCTCTCTTGGCTTGCTGCTCTGTGCCGTGTTACTTCCTTGTAAATATGGCCCTATACGGAAGAGGTGTGGCGCAGCGGCCAGGGCGACTGACTCCAAACCCGGGGACTCATGGTTTGATCCCCGGCGCCGGTGGAAGATCAGCCCAGCACCGTGTGACTCTGGGTAATAGCTCGCTTAATCTCCCCGACGGCCCCCAGCGCCTTGACACATTTGGGTAATTGTGCGCTTTACAAGTACTGGATTTGTAAATGTGGCCCTATATGAAGCCCCGTACGTTTTCCACCAAACCAAATTTCATTGAACGCCTCTCTTCCACATCCTCTGCTTGATCTGTGAATTCATAAATGAATAGAGCCTCCAGGTCTAATTCTTAAACGACGAAGATTGTTTTAGGTATGGAAATGCTTCGAAAACTGCTATTTCCATTTTAAAGCCATACTACTAGCTGCAATCGCCGCCTGACCTTGTTTCCGGACAGACTTTGATGCCAAGATGCCACACTCACTGCACATATGCGCTAAGTGTTGTTTCTCTGCCATGCCACTGCCTCAAACCAGCATATCTTGTCCACCCTTCCTCTTTGATGTCACTCCCCCAGTGCTGCATATCCTGTCCCCTCCTTCTCCTGTTATATCACTCCCCAAGGCCTTTATATCCTGCCCCTTACTCACTCGCACCTGCATATCCTGTCCCCTCCTCCTCTGTGATGTCACTCTCCAGGCCTACATATCCTGTCCCCCATGTTTACTCTGTGATGTCACTCCCCCATCTCTGTACATCCTGTCCACCCACCCTTCCTCTGTGATGTCACTCCCCCAGCTCTGTACATCCTGTCCCCCCACCCTTCCTCTCTGTTGTCACTCCCCCTGGCCTGCAAATCCTGTCCCTCCCCTTCGTCTGTGATGTCACTCCCCCTGGCGTGCAAATCCTGTCCCCCCACCCTTCCTCTCTGTTGTCACTCCCCCTGGCCTGCAAATCCTGCCCCCCCCCTTCGTCTGTGATGTCACTCCCCCTGGCCTGCAAATCATGTCCCCCCCTTCGTCTGTGATGTCACTCCACCAGCCCTGTACATCCTGCCCCCCCCCTTCCTTTGTGATGTCACTCCTGCAAGCCTATATATCCAGAGGGGGCAGTGAGAGGTGTGGTGCAGCGGCCAGGGCAGCTGACTTCGGAGCACAGGGTTCGATCCCTGGCCCCGGCGGCAGCTCAGCTCAGCACCATGTGACTCTGGGCAATAACTCACTTAATTTCCACGACGGCCCCCCAGTGCCTTGAGACCCCCTGAGGGTGAGTAGTTCGCGAGCCTGGCATGCCAGCCAGCTCCAGCCAATCACACGCCAGCACCCTCACAGCACACGTACAGCCATGTCTAGAAATGGCGCTTCGCTACTAGACACATACATGCTGCATACACCGTTGCGCAGCATTCACTCACACGAGTTCACACATACCAGACTCAAGCCTGTACACCCCACGCATCAGGAACTACCAGGGACACATACATTCCCCATGCATTCCTATGGGCGGGCAGGCCTAGCTCAGCACATGCACTCAGAGTGCGCACGCACTTTCCACTGGGACACAGTGAAAGTGCGCAGAATCCCTAAAATCACCATTGCCAGGTCACCATTTCTAGCAAAAAGTCTAGGGGTGAACCTGCCCTAAGGGCCAAAGTCCAACAGCGCTTTACAAATACGGATTTATTTCTAAATCTGTATTTGTAAAGCACAAACTACTCACCCTTCCGGGTCTCAAAGTGCTGGGGGTCGTCGTGGAAGTTAAGTGAGCGATTGCCCAGAGTCACATGGTGCTGAGCTGAGCTGCCACCAGAGCCGGGTATCGAACCCTGAACCCTGTGCTCTGAAGTCAGCTGCCCTGGCCGCTGCGCCACACCTAGTGGTGGGCAGTGAGGGAGCAGGCTGCGGGGGAGCTTCGGTGCTTGTCGAGTTCGAGTGCCCTCCGCACTCATGCTCCCCGCCGATTCTCCTCCACCCTGGGAGGGGCCAGGTAGGGGCTCACCTTGGCCCCCGCTGCATTGTCTCTTTGGCACCCTCTCAGGGCCCCAGCGTGTGTCCTGGATCTGCCGCGATATGCTGGGGGGTCTCGGAGGGGGCTTCCCAGCGTACGCCTGAGTCCTTGGGTTATGAATGGTGTGAATGAGGGTCTTTATGGGGTGGAGGGTGGGGGCATGGTGTCCAATAAAGAAGAAAGGGCTCCCAGGGGGAAGGGGTGTTGTAGGCCCCCGTATGAATGGTGTGAATGGTCAGTAGCAATGGTCAGAACCTTGACGTGGTGCTACTGCTCACTGGTTGGAACACAACTGGTGCTAATCTGGCCTTTTGTGTGCGTGGAGTGCAGGGGGAGGCTCCTGGGTGGGGATCCGTCCGTCACGCTCTTCCGATGGCATCTGGTGCGGAGCTTCAAATGCCCCCGTGGGACCACCCGTCGCACATCAGCCTCATGACCTGGCTCTTCAGATGAATTCAGCACTTGGTCTGATCCTCTGTGCCCCCACAGCACCTTGAGACCCCCACAGGTGAGTAGCCGCACTTTACTAACTCTGAGTGATTGATTGATTGGACTAGGCGGTTGCCTGGTATTAATAAAATAGCCTTAGTGCTGCTTGGCTTTGTATTATAATTTATATACAGTCTTTGTAAAGTGCTGTTTGCACATAGCTTTGTTTATCATTATTCCAATGGATTTATTTATCTAATAAAGTTCTATTTTCAAAGATGAATCACTTACTGGACATCAAAGTGTAGTGTAGTTCCTATATTCCCAATAGGCTCTGCGCATTGGAATAATATATACTGCAGCTTAGACGTAGGACTAAGGTTAACTAGGTCTCTGCCGAATATATTAGACGCAATTATGTGTGTGCCAGCTAGCTCAGAGGTCACTAGAAACGTTCTCGAAAGTACAAGAAGTGATTCGTTTCTGACAACCATATAACATGACAACTTTGTTTCCCAAGAATAAGAAATCTATCTTCAGAGTCGTGGAAACAATAGATAACTATTTTACTCAGTCAATCGTGTATACTTAGTTTCACCAGAGTTGCTGAGAAATTAGAGAGACGGGCGTTTTCAATAGAAGGTATTTATTGAACAGTCTTCTATCTCAAGCATGAGAAATGTATTGCTACAATAGTAATGCTGGTTATAAAGTACAAGGCATATAATACAAACAGTATTATAAAGTAGTACTGTAAAAGCATGACATGGTTTCTAAGCCATAAGTTGCTTTAAATAGATAAAATGCATAAAATACATACAATGATAAAAGAGATGGCTAAAAGTACTCAACTGAGCTCTCCTCACATGCCGTCTTTCGCTGCTGGCCCGCTCTGAACTCTCTTCCCCTGCACCGCGGCCGGGCTTGGGTCCGCCCCTCCATTTCCTGAAGACTTCCCTGCTCCAGTTTGCTGTCTGGCCGGGCTTGGCTCCGCGGAGGACAGCAAGTCCCACGATCCTTTGGGGCAGGACGAGGCATCTTCGCGCGCCAGGAGGCGCATAAGAGCACACCTGGTCCCTCACCTCGTGAGGTCGTGCGCGGGCCGCGCCGTGCTAAGCCCGGGCAAAGGGCGGGCCGTCTGTGGCCGTCAGGGGCTGCAGGAGGCTGGGCTGGGCCTGCCCTCTTTCATCATGGCCAGGACCTGACTCCGAATCTCAGGATTTCGACATAGTAAGCCGTTTTCTGCTAGACTCCACAAACTGTGATTGATCGATGACTATTACATGTTTGGGACTATTCATGGACTAGACCATAGTGATAAAGCATTTAAGTGTTAAATCATTATTGATTTTTGGTTTTAATATGACTACTCTAAATGCCTTACCGTCTACTGTAGGGGTCTCAATATTAGGACCCCTGGATAAATATTTTGTTAGGGCTACTCGAGAGATAGATAGGGAAATTGCATTGGCTGAGAGACGCTCGGAGCGTCGCTTATCCATTGAACTTCTTAAATACAAGCCCTTACCTCTGGGACAAAAGCCCGTAGTCACTTTACAACACAATAATAACTCATCTTTAAACGTGGACCCAGAGTTATCCAGCAATGAGAGTATCCCTTTAATTTTCCAAGATAGATCTCCAACAACCAATGATACATCTATACATGAGCCACCTCCAGTATCTAACTCCCTAATAGAGTTGGACGTAGCCTCACAGACAAATATAAATGTCTCACTTCCTCTATCTAATTCACTAGTAGAGTTTGAAGTAGTCCCAGATACCAACCCCCCGATAGCAGTTAGTGCACAAAAAGAAAATACACATAGTAAAAGGTATCAACGAGCCCAACGATCACCACCAAAAAAAAGGAGGAAGAAGGGAGGGGACAAAAAAGGGGGTATACGCTTAAAAACACCTATATTACTAGCGGACTTAACGAAAGAGGCTGCAAAGGACTTAGTGAAGGACGTATCAACAGGCCCCTTAGCAACAACAACTTTGCTCTCTGAAGGCTTGTCCTTAAAAGGAATAATGGAGGCTATGGAAGGCCTCTTAAAATCTCTTTTGTTACCGCTCACAGAGAGTCAAAAGACTGGGAGATCAAATGGACCGTATATTGGCAGCTTCCAACCCCATTGAAGAGGCCACTAAACAAACTAAACCCCAGCTAAACCACCCATTAATTAAACATTCAACACAGAGAACACTCAGGCCCCAAGTGGACCACCCTATACCCAAACCAGCTATCCATCAGACTACTGCTCCTAGACCGATGGCCCCTCAACAGCAAAACAGAGAGAAACCTAAATTAGGTACCCCAAAACCCTCCATTAGTAAAAGTTCAGTTTCAACCAGGGCCCCTAAACTGCATACAGCAAAACTTAACACCAGGAATTTTGTCGATTTACCCCCTGAAGCATCCAATTACGTCATCATTCTGACCGGAGTCCCGGTGGTGGCAGAAGGAACAATAGAAACCCACACTAGCCTTAAAAATAAAGTTATCTGTTGGCTACGTAATAACAGACTTCTCCCTCCACACCTAAATGAAGACATAATAACTGTTAGACGGTGTAACGGTGGGTTCTTGACCAAAAGACATTGAGGGGGATGTGATGATAATTAATTTTAGGGATCAAAGAGTTATAACGCACATTAGTGACTGGTTCCCAGGGAGAAGTGATGGCAGTGTCTCATCCCGAAATCTGAGCTATTTTTATCCTAAAGCTCTGATGACTCCTCCAAACTTCCTACCAACCCAGAGTGGTTACAATTCTCCGCAAATTCCCTATCATAATCCTTACCACACAGCGTTACGATACCAACCAAACACCTTTCCCCCTTTCCCCCCCCCCCCAACGTTCAACCAGGTTTTTTCCTCCTTCTGCTAATAGACATCATCCCATAAACACAAGTGGGTATTGGAATATTCCATTACATAATCTTTTTGACCCCCTCTCTGGTCTGGATGAAAACGAAAGACTGACGCCACCTGATCTTCAATTAGGATGTATTCATGAGCAATTGAGCAAATGTAAAATATCCAATGAAGCTACCACTGCTGCACTTATCCCCATTAGTAGGCTATCCGAGCCCCCACAAGTAACTTCCGGAGATTACTCGCCATTACAACCAGTTTTGTTTTCAAACTTAGGGGCTGGTTCTGACCTTTTGAACTCTAGTGAAATGGGAATTACTGTGTCAAACGTATGTCACTATCATGCGAAAAATGATTGCACCGCAGGGAGAAATTTAATACACAACAGCTCTGCTATTTCGATTACACCTGGTGAGCCCATCCTTGAAAATTCTTCAAGTCAGTTTTCTCAGCAAGCAGAAAGTACTTTAGAGGGGAATGCTGGGAACCATGTTATTGTTTCATCTCCTAAATCATCTTCTTTTACTAATGGTGGAAAACCTACACAATTACCTGATTCCTCCCCCCACTTAGTCCTAAATTGGAATGTGGCAGGCCTTGCAATTAAAACTGGCTCCCAATCATGGTTGGAATTAGTGAATAATTATACCATCCTGTGTTTTCAGGAAACATGGGCATTAAAACCTGTCCATCTTCTAGGCTTTCAGACCTTTCATTCTCCAGCCCTAGCAAATAATCAGGGAAGAAATAGGGGTGGTCTATCTGTGTACGTCAGTATTTCTGGTGGCCTTACTGTTTTGAAACACATTCCCTCTGAATTTTATCAGGTTGTCGTGATTAGATGGGGCAAGTCACTTAATCTGATTTTAATAAATTTCTATAACAATGTGGCCTTAGAAAACTTATCACGAATTATAGATGATTTGAGCCACATTATTATCACCTTAAAAGAATCAGAAGGCGGGGAGTGTGTCCTTGCCTGGCTGGGAGATTTTAATTGCAATATCTGCCAGCACGGCCCGAAGGGAACTTGTGGCCTCGGTTCCCTTTTGGATGATACTCCGAATCATTTTATTCATTCTAAAACAGGGGACATTTTAAATAATTTTTTCTTTTATTTCAACTGGTCATACATTAACGATTTGTGCTCACCCTCCGTACCTTTTCAGCCAACGTTTCATGGTAGGGGTTCTAACACTGTGATAGATTTTACGCTTTTCGCCAAAACACATGCCTATTTACTGTCATCGTGGAAAACTTTAGATGATATTTATGGCGACCACTATGCAATTGCATTTTCTATTAATAAGCCCCCTCATAAGCAGGTATCTAGGGATAACTGCCCCACCTATCAACAACCCATTTCCGTTGGGCGCACCAACGGTTACACCCTCAAATGGGATAAGGTTGATCCCGCGGGGCTTATTGTTGAATTATTCATGGCAAGAAAGGAAGAGATTGACATTTGTTTATCTCCATCAGAAGACCCTTTAAAAATCCTGGATTCTTTCTCAAAAATACAAGCGTCGTTAAAACATCTACTCGTCCGTCAGTTTAAGACAGGCCCTCACAAACCCAAACGGTGGTTTGATAAGAACTGCACATCTGCGCTAAAATCCTTAAAAAAGGCCTTACATGCCTAGCCTAGATTCCCACATGAAGTCCGTCAGGCCAGATATCAGTATCGCTGTGCAATTAAGATTAGGGAGAAAACCCTGAAACACGAGGCTTGGCAAGCATTCATTTCTTCCTCTAAAAATAGGGATCCAACTGCCTTCTGGAATGCTGTAAACGCCCCTTTCATTCGGGAAAAAAATCCTGAGCCATTAGATATAGCTATTAATGGGGATATCTGGGTGGCCCATTTTCATTCACCTTCCACCCATTTATCCCACTCGGCTCTTACTATATCTTGCGATAACACCGCATCATGCCTGGGAACCCTCCCGTTGGATATTGTTTTTACTTTTGAGGAGGTCACTTTGGCCATAAGGGAGAGTCCTTCAGGCAAGGCACCGGCCCGGATGCGATTCCTATTGATGTTTTTAAAGCACAACTTGATCTCTGGGCCCCATTATTAACCATTGTGAGGAATTGTGCAAACACCCATGGACTTATCGCAACGTGGTCAGAAGCGATAGTTGTTCCCATATTTAACAAGCATTAGAAATGCAATAGGTCTCGCAGCATTAGAATTAGTGCTTTTAGAATTGTTAATGGGTTTAGCATGAGGGTGAGGGTGAGTGAGGGTGAGGGTGAGTGAGTGTGAGTGAGTGGGGGTGAGTGTGAGTGGGGGTGAGTGTGGGTGAGTGTGGGTGAGGGTGAGGGATTGAGGGTGAGGGGTTGAGGGTGAGTGAGGGTGAGGGGTTGAGGGTGAGTGAGGGTGAGGGGTTGAGGGTGAATGAGGGTGAGGGAGGGTGAGGGGTTGAGGGGTTGAGGGTGAGTGGGGGTAAGTGAGGGTGAGGGGTTGAAGGTGAGTGAGGGTGAAGGTGAGTGAGGGTGAGTGATAAATGTTGAATCTGAAACTGAGATGTCAAGAGGGTGTGCAATGCTAATTTAATGTCTGTGATAGAAGTAGGGGGTGAGGGCGGAGCTCGCAGAGTTTCACTCCGTGGAATTCTTTGGAGTTACATAAAATGTCCACAGAGTTCAGCAAGCGGGTAGAAATCGGTATATTGTGCTGCTCGTGATGATTTATAGCGCAGGAGCCTGTTCTGTGCTGCAAAATCAGCACAAACGGCATCACGTGGCGCGTTGGAGGGCTGAGCAGCAGCTTTCTCACAGCGAACGGTCGCAACCACCCACATTGAGAAAGTCTCGCTGAGTACCATTCTATCGCCCGAAAATCACGCTTGGGGATGCCAAGTCGCACTTTCGCTTGCCTACCGCGTGCGAGAAAATCCTCCAGCATGAGGCTTTTGGCGTAGCTTTGCCGGGACTCAGTGTTACAAACATTATGCGGAGTGGCAAAACTCTGCTAAATCTGCCAGCGAGCAGAATTGATCGCCCACCCCTAGATAGAGGAGATTTGAAGGCATGAACATTTCATTTCCATTTTCTAATAAGCAGTTGATCTACAAGTCCCAGAATGCAGTGCTGCAAATGACACTTGGCACTTTGAGGCACCAATTCTTGTGGGAATTAGCATTTGGTTGCAGTGCTGCAAATGACACTTGGCACTTTGAGGCACCAATTCTTGTGGGAATTAGCATTTGGTTTAGGTGACGGGAACCCGATCCCGCGGCCTCTCCAGACACCCGGAAGAGGAAGCCCCCATTTGCGGCAGCACCTGGCAACGGCATCATCAGGCAATACTCTGACTGGCTGCTTCCTGGCGGTTATATTGACTCTCAGCTTATTAAATTCCGAGCCATCCATCAAGGCTGCAGACATGATCTTGTCAGCAGCACCTGTGTGGCGAGGAGAGAGCGGGCGTGATGCGCAAACGGCAAAGCTAAACAGGAGGTTGGCTCTCTATGCACTTTCTGCTCCTCCCACGTTAAAGAGCAGCAGCGTCCTTCATGAACACCTCGTACAGCACCGCACACTGCACAGCTTAAGTGGTGAACTGTTCACGGTGTGTCTGTCTAGTGCTGACCACACAAGTTGCACTGCTAAGCTTTTAAAGGAAGCAAAAGGGTTAAGTGTTTAATGTTAATAAATTACCACATTCACCAAGGATGCAGGATTCTAGTCCTGGATTTTCAATTAGGTGCCTAAGGCATTCTGGGAGTTGAAGTCCTGGGTCACTGACCCGGTTGAAACGGCACACCTGAAAACAATCGTGTGTATAAGGAAAGCAAGGAATGGATCATTATATGCTTGTGGCCATGGGGGTCAGGTGGTAACTTTAAAAGGGAAGCAAGGGTCTATCGTGAACTGGCAGAACACAGGCAGTTTCACCGGGGCCCAGAAGTGCGTGTCCGAGGCGCACTTGTGGCACCTTCAGACAGTTGTGGATTTTGACCCGCACTTGAACGCAGTGACTTAAAGGCTGAAACTTGTGTAGGAAATGGGACAGGTCAGGACCCTGCACGCACGAGATGCTGCCAGATAACCAGGACAGGGCGAGGCTGTCACGACATGGGTCGGATCGGCAGCTGTG
Organism: Lissotriton helveticus; assembly: GCF_964261635.1. Lineage (NCBI taxonomy): Eukaryota > Metazoa > Chordata > Amphibia > Caudata > Salamandridae > Lissotriton > Lissotriton helveticus. The sequence continues at coordinate 2,133,811,993 of NC_136065.1, read as the reverse complement.
TCAGTGTACGAATAAAACAACATTTGACCTCTGCGCCGTCACAGACAAAAATATCCCTGGCGGAGAGAGAGAGAGAGAGAGAAAGGGAAAGCTCCCGACTGCAAACAGGAAGCTCTGGAATGGGACTGCTCACCATCTACAGAGGTAGGGTAAGAGACAGTCTGCTTACCTACTGCAGAAGAAAGGGACAGACCGCTCCCCAGCCACACAGGAAAGAACAAGCCTTTCACCGTAACACGGCGGGCAGGGGAGGGGGCGGGCAGGGGAGGGGGCGGAGAGGTGCGACACGGCAGGCAGGCAGGGGAGGAGAGTAGGAGGAGGAGGGGGGAGGAGAGTAGGGGAGGCACGGCCTAGCGGCAGGCAGGCAGGGGAGGAGAGTAGGAGGAGGAGGGGGAGGAGAGTAGGGGAGGCACGGCCTAGCGGCCGTGCAATCAAGTAGTGAGGGGGCGGAGCTGGGGGAGGCTGTGAGAGAGAGTAGGCAAGGCAGGCGGCTGGGGGCATGTGCACGCGCTTTTAAGCTCAATGCACATGCGCATTGAGCTTAAAAGTCACGGGCACTGCAAGGAATCGCCACGATTCCTTGCAAGTTAGATAAAGTCTGGATGAGCCCCTATAGTCTCGCTTGCTCGATGCGCATGCGCATCGACAGGCGAGACCTAAAAAGGGGGACAGACATGACCCATCCTGCTATCGCCCGATTTCCCTTATAGACGCCTTAATGAAGGTAGCTGGCCGTATTATTTTAAAACGTGTGCCACAATGGACTGAGGATTCCAACATCTTATCGACTTTTCAGTACGGCTTTCGCGCTGGCATGGGAATGGTTGAGCAGAGCCTAAATTTGTATTTTTTAATCTCAAAGTATACTCAGGCGAGGAAAGGGAACCTTTTTATTACTTTTATTGATTTGAGTTCAGCCTTCGATTGTGTTGACCACGACCAGTTATGGTCCACACTTGACAACCTGGGTATGGAATCTTCAATCCTTAATTTCATCAAGGAATTATACAGGGATGCTGAGGCGAGGGTGCGTTTTGGACAACGAGGGGAGTGCTCCTCTAGATTTTCCATCAAGAGGGGGGTGAGACAGGGATGCATCTTAGCGCCCCTACTCTTCTCCCTCTATATTAATTCTATTGGTGATTACCTTAAAAGTTTTCAATACGATTACCCTTCAGTCCAGGGCCACCCCGTCCCCATCCTTCTGTATGCGGACGACGCAGCTATTATCTCGCAAACCAGGTTGGGCCTACAGAGGGCTGTCTCAAAGTTTACTTTTTCTATGAGGGAAAAGGGACTTAAAGTTAATATATCAAAAACCTTTTCCATGTCTTGTCGACATGGAACAAAGATAGTACCTTGTCCCATTTTTATCGAGGTTAAAAGGATAGAGACTACAGATCAATTCTCTTACCTTGGGATTTCTTTTTATAGGAAGTGCTCTTGGCACACAGCAATTAAAGCCAGAAAATTAGCATTTTCTAGGGCGATTGGAGCTTTGCAGAATTTTGCGGCTAAAATTGGGGGTAGACCCGTCAAGGAGTTGATTGTAATATATAAGGCAAAATGCGTATCCACAGCCACCTATGGCTCCGGTATCTGGGGGATAGATAATTCAATTTCAATTCAACAATCTGAAAATTGTTTCCTCAGATACCTTTTAGGCGTCCCCAAATCTACAGCCAGCTACTTTGTACATATAGAACTGGGTCTCCCCTATATCTCTGATATTATAATGACTGAGCCTATCTTGCTATGGCACAAGCTGTGGCTAACTCCAGAGACAGCCTTTAATCGTAATGTAATAACTGATTGCCTAAACCTTGATGGTATAAGGCAAGTTAAATGGCTGTCTTTTGTGGAAGCAATGCTGACCGACATTGGCCACACCGAGTTTTTTAAGAATCCATCTAGTATGGAAACAATGCCGAGGAAAGTCCTGCGTAATCTGGTAATGGAGCACCTAGCGCTTAAAAGATGGTCCACGGAAAAACTGAAAAAATCTGTGTTAGTTTATCAGCAAATTACTATAGAACAGGGACTGCAATTATATCTTGCAAGTGACCTTAATTGTTATGCTAGAATGCTTCTCACAAGGTTTAGACTGGGATCTTTTTATCGTCTAACTACTTTTCCAGCATGTAATGACTGGTCGAGAGATTTACTACCTTGCCCCTGTGATGATCTCGCCCCTCAAACTAACATGCATTGTATTTTATTCTGTAAATTTTACGAGGTTCCAAGAAAGATCCTACTTAAACCAATCCTTAAAGAGTGGGGCCTCCGGTCCTGTAGAAATGCTTTTGTTAGACTACAGCGGCTAGAAAATATGGAAGTGGCCCACACACTAGCTAAATTTCTGAAACTTTTGGTTAAGTTTAGGAACTCGATGTAATATATCATATGTTTTTATGTATTTTAGAGTCTTTTAAACCTAATATATTTCAATGAATTTTGTATTCTTATCTCTTGTTGTTTTTTAAATGCACTTGTCACTTTCTGATAATACCCCTGTTTTTAAAATGTATGGTGTACCCAAAATGGAAATATACTGGCACTTTGTGACTTAAATTTGTTTTTAATAATGTATGCTTTTATGATATTACTCAGTATATCGAAATAAAGCTTTTTTTTATTTAAATTTGAATAGAAGGTATTTATTGAACAGTCTTCTAGCTAAAGCATGAGAAATGTATTGCTACAATAGTAATGCTGGTTATAAAGTACAAGGCATATAATACAAACAGTATTATAAAGTAGTACTGTAAAAGCATGATATGGTTTCTAAGCCATTAGTTGTTTTAAATAGATAAAATGCATAAAATACATACAATGATAAAAGAGATGGCTAAAAGTACTCAACTGGTGCTTCTAAAATACGCCTACCCCGATGTACCTGACCTAAGCCTAGCACAAGGGAAGAAATAAGTTTTTAGGAGTAGTTTTAATTTAGTATTCTTTGCCTAGAATCTGGCAAGAGTCTAATCAAGAATTCTTTAAGGGTCTAATCAGCTCCGTACCTTGGTTTATAATGAAGGAGGTCTTGTATCTCTCTCTCAGGACTCGATTTCCCAGATACCCGCAAGGGTAAGCTGGAAACACTGGAGCTGGATTTCTCGGCGAGAGAAGAAACAGCGTCTCTCAGTGCGTCTGCTGGAGGGTCGGCTTCGTTCGGCACTTGCTGCTGCAGGGCGTCGGGCAAGTAGTTAGTCGATCTGCTCCAAGAACCACCATGTGTTAGTTTGGGCAAATGTAGGCATATTTATACCATGAAGGTGCCGAGTTTGACGCATGATTGAACATAATAACGTCACTCAAAGGTTCAATTCCCAGAATACTCCAGGATTTCTTGGATAACTTAATATTCAAGCAGGGGGAAGATCCTAGCTGCTGAAGGTGGGTTTTCCAAGAAATCGTTGTGAATTCTCGGAACTTAGTGGAAGTAGCCTTGCCGTATTTGGGCTGTAAGGCTCAGGCCAAATATGGTAATGATTTCTATGCCTATATAAGGATAGGGTAAAGTATACCTATATAAGGGCATGAATCGGGAAAAGTTACACTAGGGTCCTAGATTCGTTTACAACAAAATTATTGAGTGTCACTTACTGTGCTGTTGTGTATCGATTTAGATTCGGTATGAATTTTCCCTATTCATGCCCTTATATAGATACAATTCACATTGCCCTTATATAGGCATAGAAATCAAGCCCTTATTTAGGCATAGCCCATGCTACCCAAATACAGGCATGGCTACTTCCATCAGTTCATCAACGTCACAACGAGTTCTTGGAAAACCAGACTCTTAAGCAGAAGCGACATCCCCCAGCCTGGATATTGATTTCTCCAAGAACTCATTTATTATGCATGAACATCTATTCCTTGTGGGTTCATTGATGACGTTCTCATGCCCGACTTTTACGTCAATTCTGGCATTCCTAAACACCTTCAAGGAATAAATATACCTTCACTTGCTATGGCAAAGCACGGTGTGGTTCGGTGCAGTTCAACTACCAATTTGCACGGCGCGGTTCGCCACAGCAAGTCCCGAAGGAAGCCGACTCTCCAGTCGACGCACTGACCAGAAGCGGTCCTCCTTGCTGAGAATCCAGCTCCAGTGTTTCTGACTCCCCTTGCAGGGTGTTAGAGATCGAGTCCCGGGAAAGAGATACAAACCTCTGTCATTCTAAGGTATGGAGCTGATTAGAACCTAGACAAACCTTTGGCAATTCTTGGCACAACTAAACTAGACAATAGCTAAATCAGCACCTACTTCTTCACTCGTTCTAGACTTAGGTTAGGTACACTGGGATAGGATAATTTTAGAAGCACCAGTTGAGTATTTTAGCCTGTGTTATTTATGTATGTATTTAATGAATATGTGAGAGCCGCAAAAACATGCTATTACAATATTATTTTATATTACTGCTAACGCTGTACATATTCTATTTCGCATTCTGTCTTACGATTGTAGCAGTTCATTTCTCTTGCATGAGAAATAAGACTGTTCAATAAACCCTTTTATTGACACGCCCGTCTCACTATTTCTGTGCAACTCTGTAGAAACGAAGCATGCACGATTGAGTGAGTGAAATAGTTATCTATTGTTTCCACGACTCTGAAGATATTGTTCCGACTCTAAGGGAAACAAAGTTGTCATGTTTATGTGGTTGTCAGAGACTAATCCCTTCTTGTTTATTCGAGAAGTTTCTAGTGACCTCTGAGCTAACTGGCACACACACAATTAAGTTTAATGTACTCGACAGAGACATACTGACATCAGTCGCATGTCAAATCTATAGTGTATGTTATTCCAATCCGCGCGGAGCCTATCAGGGATATAGGAACTACACTACAGTGCCGTACCATCTGAGTTTCGATCACCGTCTCACCCCTGGAGTAAGATTTAACTGCTAGCACCCACTTCCTAGAGATAAGCAAGGGCCCAACACCGCCGCTCTGGCACCAGAAGTGGAGAAAGGGTGGGTTCTGCTGGATTTGATACTCTGAGGGAGGTTCTATAGAAGGCTTGGTATCCCTTCTTGTACTCACTGCCGCTCCGGCACCAGAAGTGGAGAAAGGGTGGACTGCTTGCTTGCATTTTTTGGAGGATTAGCGAGAAGGACGGCGCTTTGCCCGTGAGCCTACCTGACTCTGACGCCGCAGCTCGCCTCGCGGGTGCCGCTTCGTGGGTGCCGCTTCGCGGGTGCCGCTTCATGTCTGGGGTCTCTGGAGGGCCGCTGTTGGGGCCGCTGAGCCAGGGACCGCGGGGGTGAGTGTGCAGGCTGCTGGAGCATCGCGGGGACTCAGTCATCCAGGAGTCCCTGCGCGAGCCTGCACACCTGGGCGAACTTGATCGATTGGCCCCGCCTACCCACCACTACCACAGGCTCAAAATCATCAGCCCTGCATTACTGTTTGGGACACCGCTTGCTTGCATTTTTTGGAGGATTAGCAAGAAGGACGACGCTTTACCCGTGAGCCTACCTGACTCTGATGCCGCTGCTCGCCGCACTTCGCGTCTGGGGTCTCTGGTGGGTTTGGAGGGCCGCTGTAGGGGCCACTGAGCCCAGGACTGAGGGGGTGAGTGTGCAGGCTGCTGGAGCATCGCGGGGACTCAGTCATCCAGGAGTCCCTGCGCGAGCCTGCACACCTGGGCAAACTTGATCGATTGGCCCGCCTTCTCATTATCATCAATATTAACGACTAGTCAGCGCTGCGCGGGAGCGCGCGGGAGTGCGCCAGGCTAAGCCCGGGCAAAGGGCGGGCCCTCTGTGGCCCTCAGAGGCCTGAGGAGACTGGACTGGGCCTATACCCTTACGTGTTGCCTAGGATTGTTTGTGTTCATTCTCTGGTCGCCCATTTGTCATGGCTGCGACACCTGATAAATCCACACTTGGAAGCGTAGTTGGGACTACCATGGGTACCGTAGAAAACTATTTTACCAAGGTTGTTACAGACCTAGAAAGGGAGAGTGTTTTGGCTGAGCGTAGGGCGGAGCGGCGTCGCTCCATCGAACATTTGAAAAGTAGAGCTCTTTTGGATAGTTTGCACCAAACTATCTTATCAGATGCAACTACCCAAATTGATAATGAGGACACCTTATCCACCGATAATGTCCCTATACTCTTGCGTGACACGCCCCCCTCACCAGCCTCCCCCACTACCTTATATACGAACATTTTATCCCTTTCCAGTAACTCTATCATAGGTACAGATGTGATAGATGAGCCACCCGCACCTACCCCTGGGACCGTTAGGAAAAATAAGGTTAGGAAACCAGCTATGCCTAAAGTCTATGGTCCGCCACCAAACAAGAGAAGGAAGAGGGGTGGTGAGCCGCAAAGAAGTAAGATTAGCCAATCTGACTTTGGTAAGACCACTAAGGCGAATGCAACAATTTCATCTACCTTAAAGGCCACTGCACCAAATGTCCAAACTCCAATGGCCCCTACGGACACAGTACCAATTTCTAACTCCCCCGTACTGACTGTATTAACCCCATCAGGTTTCGCCACCCCTCTACATTGTCCACCTAAGGAAGCAGTGTCTGCTTTCCCTCTTGAAAGTTTCGAACATCTAATTAGGTCATTTGTTTTACCTATCCTAGAGAGAATGAAGAGGATGGAGCAAAGGTTGGGGGATCTAGAACTGGCTACCAGTATCAATGCTGGATCACTTGAGGGTCCTGTGAAGTCAGCCACACCCCCGTAGTAGCATTGTCATCTCCCACTCCTTTGTTGAGTCGGGTATAAATAAAATTAGCAAGCCTCCCAATCCAAAAAAACAGAGGGCAATACCCCTAAATCGGTTCAACAAGCACTTCCATATGCTGTCAGCGAAGCTCCAAAGGCAGGGAATAATTATTTTGTGGGAAATAAGGATAAGGAAAAGGAGAGAGGAACTGCTAGTCCGCCTAGGGCAGAGAAGCGCAGGGGGCGACAAGTTGAATTACCCCCCGAAGCGGTTCCTTTTGTGGTTGTCCTCACGGGTGTTTCGGAGTTAGAGGTTGGTAGGAGGGAAGGGTTTTCCCAGCTAAAAAATAAAACTATGCATTGGCTTCGTCAAAATCGACCACTTCCCTCTTATATTAATGGAGAGATTCTGCATGTCCGGCGACTTCCGTGGCTGGGAAGTAGTGTGAAAAACATAAAGGGAGATCTAATTGTCATCAACTTTAAAGATCCCGGGGCTGTTAGATACATACTAGATTGGACTCCAGGGAACGTTGGTAACTCCATCGTTCCTTGTGATCTGACTTATTTCTATCCGAGACCCCTAGTGAACCCTACATTCCATCCTGGGTTATTAACATGCCCACAGATTAAACCATCTATACCATTTAACAACCGGTATATGATGCAGG